>NC_140966.1:14467366-14577366 GCF_056783735.1 Eptatretus burgeri
TGGTGCTGTAAGGTCGAGATGGGGTCCCTTAAATTATGATGTTGCAATTGGACCCTGTGTTTGAAAACGGCATGTGGACCAAATGTGGGATACTGAGCTGTGAAGCTCAACCTTTCCAATCAGCAGACCCTCCTGTAAAAATGGAGTTATAGGGGTCGGGGTCAATTGAGAGGATACCTGCACCAGCGGAAGCGGTTCCCTCTGAGACCGATGCTGTACCGGCATCAACAGATGCTGCATCTCAACCAACCGAGATAGCTCTGGGAACAAGGCGGTCTCTGCAGAGACACCATAAGGTCCCAGAGAGATTGGATCTGTGAAGTGATTCAGTTATGGGGAAGAATGATCCCCTCATAATCTCGAGCCAAGGTGTGTTTCACTCCTGTGTTCAGTCTATGAGACGGTACATTTCAGTTCCCTGCTGTCGGTGTTGGATTGCAGTGTTCTATTGTTATGATGCTCTTGTTACCTTCGCATTCTGCGAAAGGTTGTGTTTTGGTCGCTGTGTATTTATTTATTTGTGAATATGTGTGTTTGTTGTTATTCGCATAACTCAGAAAGTATTAAACCAAATTGCATGAAATTTGGTGGGATGATTCGTGAGTATCCAAGGACGATTTGATTAGATTTTGGGAGCGATCGGGTCAAAGGTCAAGGTCATGAAAAGGTCAAAAACACTCTTTTGAGCATAACTTCCTTCATAATACAGCTATCGACATGCAACCACTGCCATATTGTTCCATGATGAGATACCTTTCGGATATGTAGTGTCGGATTTGACGTAATGTCATCGGAAGTGCGTCTAAATGACGTCACAAGATGACGTAAATTTTCAATTTTCGATCTCATCAGTTTTTATCATACTGTTTTGTAGGACTTACCTTAAGGACGTCACACACCAAATTTGACTCGATCGGACTGACCGTAATGACGTCATTGACGTTTGAACATGACGTTTTTCAATTGTGGCTAAAATGTCCTGATATTTTACATTCAAATATCTATATAATTTATAAAGCAAAGTCTCCCAAATCCAGGCATTAGGATCAGTACCAAAATATCTGTTTATTGATGTACAGGTTTTGCCAATTAACTCTGTAGTCAAGGTCACACTCAAGGTCAAAATATACTTGTAGGCATAGCTTCAGATCTAATAGAGCTATTGACATGAAACCAACGTTAAAACGTTCAGTGAACTACGAGCTTTCAGAATGGTCATCCCCGATTGGACGTGACGTCCCCGGAAGTGCGTCAAAATGACGTCAAAAGATGACGTCATTTTTCAACTTTTTAATTTTTCAGTGTTTATCATTCCATTTTGTTGGACTGCCTTCAAGGAAGTTACACACCAAATTTAACGGCAATCGGACTGACGGTTGTGACGTCATGGACGTTTTAAAATGACGTTTTTCAAATGTGCCCAGAAAAAAGTTGCGGCGGCGAAGGTATGCGCTCTACCGAGTGCCCGTTCTAGTTATGTCTTTGATTATGCTATTTTCTAGGGTTCATCAAATGAGTAAAACGTTCATTTATTGTCGTGTGGGTTGACTTGTTGCTGTGGGGTTAGATCGAGAAGGGAGGAAATGTGGTGTATTTACAGCCTTGCGTATTGATATGCAGTGTGGAACAACGTAGTTCCTGGCCCGTCATGATTATGTTGACTCCACTGAATCCTATTGCATACGTAATAAGGCGAGAATGTGGAGACTACTTTTGATTTCCGCCAGTAAATGGGGAATAGTGCGAGTGGTTTGACCACTAACCCTTACCGGAGGGAGCTTATCGTGTATTGACTCCCCTTATCACTCCTGGGGGGAACGGGTGTTGCTGTATTATATTAGTACGAGCAGAGTTCCCACTCGACGGACTATCTCGTTCAAAGCATGTAACACGTTCTTCTGACACATATCTTTATCTGGGAGATGTATAGGTTATGTATAGCCTCCAACAGCTCTGTAGATCCCACCCCCCACCCCTCCAAAAACCCCCCAAAAACCCGGGTTACGTGCATGAAGCAAGAACATACCTACTGCTTATAATTCAAAACACATCACTGCACTGGAAAATGTGGGGATAGGAATACTGTACTAATGGTGGAGACTTGTAATACCCTCCCCCACCTAGAGGCGGCGCAACACGAGACACATTTTCATGGAGAATTTACGTCCCCGCCCCCCCATGCTCCCCCAGGATGACCAGCAAAGATAAAAGAGACACCCATGCTCCCCTCTTCATGAATTTGGGTCATGCTGATTCTCTGGAGCAAGTCTAGATGTAATCAGCCGAGATCTGTAGGAGGAGAAGCACTACAAACAAATAAACAAGCAGTCACAGACTGGTACTTATGAAATGGTCAACTTGACCTCTGACCTTGTCGAATAAAAGCTGTCTCGAGAGAAGGTAGCGACGCAAACCAGAAGTTTCTCCCATGATTCTGTACCAAACCATCAAAAATCGAATGTTTGACCTCACTGTGACCTTGACCTTTGACCGATTTTGACCAAAATCCAATCAGCACTAGCCATCACTCTCCTGAATCGCATGGTGTAATTTGACATTGGTAGCTTCTTCCGTTCTCGAGTTATCGTGCCTACAAACAAACAAACAAACTAACGAACAAACAAACAAGCAGTCATTGACTGGTACTTACGAAATCGTCAACTTGACCTCTGACCTTGTCTAAAAAAAGCTGTCTCTTGAGAAGGTAGCGACGCAAACCAGAAGTTTCTACGATGATTCTGTACCAAACCATCAAAAATCGAATGTTTTGGATGTTTGACCTCACTGTGACCTTGAGCTTTGACCGATTTTGACCAAAATTTAATCAGCACTAGCCATCAGCCTCCTGAATCATATGGTGTAATTTGACATTGGTAGCTTCTTCTGTTCTTGAGTTATCTGTACCAAACCATCAAAAATCGAATATTTGACCTCACTGTGACCTTGACCTTTGACCGATTTTGACCAAAATTTAATCAGCACTAGCCATCACCCTCCTGAATCACGTGGTGTAATTTGACATTGGTAGCTAATTCCGTTCTCGAGTTATCGTGCCTACAAACAAACAAACAAACAAACAAGCAGTCATAGACTGGTACTTACGAAACCGTCAACTTGACCTCTGACCTTGTCTCATAAAAGCTGTCTCGAGAGAAGGTAGCGACGCAAACCAGAAGTTTCTACGATGATTCTGCACCAAACCATCAAAAATCGAATGTTTTGGATGTTTGACCTCACTGTGACCTTGACCTTTGACCGATTTTGACCAAAATCTAATCAGCGCTAGCCACCACCCTCCTGAATCACGTGGTGTAATTTGACATTGGTAGCTTCTTCCGTTCTCGAGTTATAATTTTTTGGATGTTTGACCTCACTGTGACCTTGACCTTTGACTGATTTTGACCAAAATCTAATCAGCGCTAGCCATCACCCCCTGAATCACGTGGTGTAATTTGACATTGGTTGCTTCTTCCGTTCTCGAGTTATCGTGCCTACAAACACACAAACAAGCAGTCATAGACTGGTACTTACGAAATCGTCAACTTGACCTCTGACCTTGTCTAATAAAAGCTGTCTCTGGAGAAGGTAGCGAGGCAAACCAGAAGTTTCTACGATGTCAAGGTCAGGTATGGGAGCATGTGCCAGAACAGCGCGTCTGTGCCGCCACACTGTGCCGGTTGACTAGTCATGCTTATTGATTGTTGTCGCTTCCCTGTGGCTCCGCCTACCGAGAGCCAAGATATGCCGCCGCCACACTGTGCCGGTTAACTAGTCATGCATATTGATTGTTGTTGCTTCCCTGTGGCTTCGCCTACTATGAGCCAGGAGACGCTGGTCTATACTGTTTACGTGCTTAACCAGCAGAGCCATACATATTAAAATTTTGGAAGAGATGTCCTCTTCTTCTTTCATAAATGCTCTCAGGAGATTCCAAGCCATACGCGGAAAAGTGGTACAGTACAGGTCAGATCGTGGCACAAATTTTCTCGGTGCAACAGACCCTCTACACATTGACGCCATTAACGTGGAGGAAGGCCCAGTAAAAGAATTCCTGTACAACAGTGGTGTGAAATGGCTGTTTAATCCACCCCATTCTTCACACATGGGGGGAAGTTGGGAACGGCTAATCGGTGTCGTAAGACGTGTTCTTGAATCTATTATAGCACAGTTTGCTTCGAAGGATCTAACCCACGAAGTGCTGACACCATTCATGATGGAAGTAATGGCCATTGTGAACAACCGACCACTGGTTCCCGTGTTTACCGATCCAGATTCTCCTTTCGTGTTATCTCCCAACATACTATTAACACAGAAAACGGGGTCGCCTGTTGAACCTTTCTACGACGCGGACATCAAAGACATATACGGTATCCAGTGGAAAAGAGTTCAACTCCTCGCAGAAGAGTTCTGGCGCAGATGGCGCCACGAGTACGTCCACTCACTCCAAGTTCGACGGAAGTGGATGCAAGACAAACAAGAAGTGAAGGACGGGGACGTTATAATCCTCAAGGAAAAGGATTCTGTTCGCAATGACTGGCCTGTTGGAGTCATCACTCAAGTCTTGCCCGGCTCAGACGGCAGGATACGCAAAGCCGTCATCCGCGTTGCCAAGGAAGGGAAGATTGTGTCATACACACGACCGATTAGTGAATTGGTCATGTTGCTTCCCTGTGGTGTTAAATGAATATGTGCCGTGTTCATTTGTGATATGTTCCAACGGATCAGTGATGCCATTTTTGATTGTTTTCTAATACATTTGTTTTTGTGTGTGACGTCTTTAAAGACGTCAGGTGGGGAGCGTGCCGCCACACTGTGCCGGTTGACTAGTCATGCTTATTGATTGTTGTCACTTCCCTGTGGCTCCGCCTACCGAGAGCCAAGATATGCCGCCTCCACACTGTGCCGGTTAACTAGTCATGCATATTGATTGTTGTTGCTTCCCTGTGGCTTCGCCTACCGTGAGCCAGGAGATGCTGTGTTAAAAATGTCGCCTTGCCATGTGGTTTTTTTGCCCGCTGCGATGAAAAATGCGTTTTTGTGCCAGACTGTGGCCAACAACAGCGTGAGTGATGCGTTTTGTTTATCGTTCAATACCAGAATTTTGCACTGTGACTTTATGTCGGCATGAAACAGTTCGATGCTCAAGTTGTACCGACGAACTTTGACAATTGTGTTACAACAACCTATAGGAAAGAACTTGCAACTTTGATGTGTAGACAAATGTGAAGTTCTGCGGTCTATTCTAGTGACTCTAATTTGTCATTATACCGTTACTCTGATCAGTGATTTTAATATACATCTTGTACATGTATAACGATCACCGTAATATCTGTGTCAACTTACTACATCATTTTATTTTTGTTTTTGTTACAGCGATTACCACAATTCATACCATTCGTCAAGAATAAAGAACTCTAAGCCTCAGCATGGTTGTTAGACGTTACATTCATTGGCGGATGGGGGTTAGCTGTATGCTATCCGGTCCAGACCGGAGAGGCAGAACAGCATCGCTGCGACCACTTTCCGCTGCTACTCCAGGAGCCTCCGTCTGGCCATCCCCCAGGCAGATGCCAGGCCCATCCCCATCTCCTTGAGATGATGGTCAACCTGCTGCAACCACGAGGCACGTGGTCGGCCCACTGGCCTCCTCCACTCATGAGACTCCCTCGCTGAGAGAATCTGGTGAGCAGGATCAGTGTCAGGAAAACGAGCCACATGTCCATACAGCCGCAACTGACGCTCACGGACTAGGCAGGTAACAAATCTCATCTGAGTTTCTCTCAGCAACCGCTCGTTGGACACAAAATCTGACCAGCGATAGCCAAGGATTCTCTGAAGAGACCTGGTACCAAAGGAATTAAGTCTCCGTCTCAGATCCTTGGTCAGAGTCCAAGTCTCTCATCCATAGAACAAGACTGGAAGTTCCAAGGGCCTGAAGACTCGGACTTTCGTCCTCCCGCACAGGTACCGGCAGCGCCACACCCCATGATCCAGTGAATCCATGACTCCCCAGGCCCGACCCAGACGTCTATTGACCTCTGACTCACAGCCAGCAGAGACATGAATATCACTGCCAAGGTAAGTGAATCTCTCCACGACCTCAACATCCTCACCACAAACAGACACAGACAGGACAGCAGCATCCAAGATGTCACCGAAAGCCTGGATCTTAGTTTTGACCCAAGAAACCCGTAATCCCAGTGGCTCTGACTCCTCATTCAGCACCTCGAGGGCCCCCAAAAGGATATCTAAAGTCTCCGCAAAGATGACTGCATCATCTGCAAAATCAAGGTCCGAGATCTTTACATTCCCAAACGATGCACCGCAGCTTGATCTCTCCGACATCCTCCCTAAAATCCAGTCCATACAAGTGCTGAAAAGTGTGGGGGCCAGTACACACCCCTGACGAACTCCAGTAACAACTGGAAATAAGTCAGAGATGGTACCACCACACTTCACAGCACTCTCCGTACCAGAGTAGAGTTCAGACATCAGATCGATCAGTTTTGGTGGCACCCCACGAAGACCAAGAATCCTCCAGAGGACATCCCGATTCACTGAATCGAACGCTTTACAGAGATCAACATCGGCTGCAAGCAGCCCCTGCTGAAACTCTCGTCTGCGTTCGGTGAGGACACGAAGAGCAAGGATACGGTCAATCGTTGACCTCTTTGGTGTAAAGCCTGACTGCTCTGGGCGCTGGTGCTCAAGCAGATGGTGACGAACCCTATCAAGAATTATCCGAGCAAAGACCTTGCCCGGCACTGAGAGCAGCGTCACCCCTCGGTAGTTGTTGCAGTCTTGGCGATCACCCTTCCCTTTCCAGAGAGGAACAACAAGGCCCCTCTTCCAGTCAGTTGGGATGATGCCTGTGCTCCAGGCAGAGCACAAAACTGCATGCAACGACACGAGTGCAGCATTTCCACCAGCCTTGAGAAGTTCAGCATGGATGCCACAGATCCCTGGAGCTTTGCCCCGTTTCAACTGGTTCACCGCAGCCCGTGTTTCCACAAGCGAGGGTGGACCACAGTTGATTCGAGGGTCAGCAACAGGGATTGTAACACCCTTGACGTCCAACTCGACAGCTGGGGTATCAGCCCGGTACAACCGCTCAAAGTAACCGGTCCAGCGGGCCTTCACTTCAGACTCCTCTATCAAGAGCCCACCACTCTCTGCCCTAACTGCAGTGCTCCGAGGGATGGGCTTGGATGAACGCAATGCGCGAATTCCCCTGTAAGCGGGCGAGAATCACCTGTCCACAGGTGATGCTCTACCCTCTCACAGATTTCTCGCACATAGGCCTCCTTGTCCACCCTCAGTGCACGTACAGTTTTACGCCTCAGCTCCCTGAACAGCTCAGCTCTGCCATTCAGCCTGGCCCTGCGACTCTGATCGATGGTATCCAGTGTCCCTTGAGAGACAAAATTCTTCTTTGCCCTGCGGTGAGTTCCAAGACATCCACCGGCAACATCAAGAACGGTGGTCTTGAAGGCACTCCACAACTCTTCAGGACCCCCCAAAGCACCCAGACCCCCCAAGTGTCCACTCAGCCTGTTCGCAAACTCCTCAGCTACTCTCTCATCCCTGAGCTTGCCAACATCCAGCCTAGGCTGGGATGGTACCATTCTCCAGGATTTGAGGTGCAGCTTTAGAGTTGCTACAACAAGCCTGTGGTCAGTATTGAGGAACTGAGCACTCTGGTAGACCCTGCAGTTCTGGATCATCCTCCAGCGACCATCAATGAGGACATGGTCAATCTCCTTTGCCGCACCGCCAGCGTTGGAATACCAAGTCCAGCGATGAGCTTGTGGGCGCTGAAACCATGAACCAGCCACGCTAAGTCCATGACTTCTTGCAAAGTCAAGGAACTTCGTGCTATTCTGGTTCATAGTTCCTGACCCATGGGGACCAACACACACCTCATAACCATCCCTATCAGTTCCAGTCGATGCATTGAAATCCCCCAAGACTAGAAGTGTATCTCGTCTGGGGCACTGATCAACCACAGACTCGAGCGTGGCGTAGAATGCATCCTTCACGGTGAGATCACTCGCCTCAGTCGGAGCATAAACGGAGACCAGGGAAATGACACCTAAGGAGTGACGAATCCTTAATCTCATAATGCGCTCGTTGACCGGTGTTACCTCAATTATCATTGGGGTCAGCTTATTGAACACAGCTACAGCAACTCCTTGGGTATGGTAACCATCAGAAAGACCAGACCAATAGTAGGTGTAACCACCCACCATTATCTCGCCGCAATCCGGTCTCCGAACCTCAGAGAGAGCTGCAATCCCAATGTCCAAACGCTTGAGCTCAGATGAAAACAGAGACAGGTGATCATCCTCTCTTAGGGATAGGACATTCCAGGCACCCACCCGAAGGGACCGCCTCAGGTTAACCCATGGAGACCGCTGTCTGGTGGATGACACCTCAGCACCACTCCGACACACTCTCCCGCAATCTGACCCAGGGATGTTACCCCATGGTTTCCCTCCTATCATCAAAGATTGGGGGTCCCGAAGGCTTTGCCCCAATCCCGTCATCCGGTGAGCTGCCCTGTGAAGGGAAGCTGCACCGGAGGTACTCCCATGGAGTGGGTTTTCAGATTTTTTTTGTATTTTGCGGAATGAAGGGTTTCACGGTGGCCGGAGTGCAAATCCTGCCACCAACCTCCTAATAAAAAAGTAACCCAACTGCAGGAGGATGTCTGTAGACACAGTTGGGCACTAGATATGGATGGCCGTTGGCTCACAAGGAGCTCCTCCGCCCTTTGACAGGTTTTGTTTTTAATCCTGCTGGGTGTCCATATCCAAACACCCTCCTCACCAGAAAACCTGGTGGGGGAAACGGTTTAGTCGCCGACAACCCGACCATGGAACAGGTTAGTACAGGTTTACATGGTACCTGTAGCAGGTCACAGATCTAACCTGACCTGACATAAGATGATTGATTCTACGATGATTCTGTACCAAACCATCAAAAATCGAATGTTTTGGATGTTTGACCTCACTGTGACCTTGACCTTTGACCGATTTTGACCAAAATCTAATCAGCGCTAGCCACCACCCTCCTGAATCACATGGTGTAATTTGACATTGGTAGCTTCTTCCGTTCTCTAGTTATCATATTTTGGATGTTTGACCTCACTGTGACCTTGACCTTTGACCAAAATCTAATCAGCACTTGCCATCACCCTCCTGAATCACGTGGTGTAATTTGACATTGGTAGCTTCTTCCGTTCTCGAGTTATCGGTACCAAACCATCAAAAATCGAATATTTGACCTCTTTGTGACCTTGACCTTTGATCGATTTTGACCAAAATCTAATCAGCGCAAGACATCACCCTCCTGAATCACGTGGTGTCATTTGACATTGGTAGCTTCTTCCGTTCTCGAGTTATCGGTACCAAACCATCAAAAATCGAATATTTGACCTCTTTGTGACCTTGACCTTTGATCGATTTTGACCAAAATCTAATCAGCACTCGCCATCACCATCCTGAATCACTTGGTGTAATTTGACATTGGTAGCTTCTTCTGTTCTCGAGTTATCGTGCCAACAAACAAACAGACAAACAGAAACGGAAGTCATCAATATACTGACGAAATCTTTAGATTTCGTAAGTAACAAGCAGTCATAGACTGGTACTTACGAAATCGTCAACTTGACCTAAGACCTTGTCTCATAAAAGCTGTCTCTCGAGAGAAGGTAGCGATGCAAACCAGAAGTTTCTACGATGATTCTGTACCAAACCATCAAAAATCAATTGTTTTGGATGTTTGACCTCACTGTGACCTTGAACTTTGACCGATTTTGACCAAAATCTAATCGGCGCTAGCCACCACCCTCCTGAATCACGTGGTGTAATTTGACATTGGTAGCTTCTTCCGTTCTCGAGTTATCTTGCCTACAAACAAACAAACAAACACACAAACAAACAAACACATAAACAAACAAAAAAAACAAACGGAAGTCATCAATATACTTACGAAATCTTCAGATTTCGTAAGTCACAAACACACAAACAAACAAACAAACGGAAGTGAACAATTTTCTTACGAAATCTTTTGATTTCGTCAGTAACAAACACACAAACACACAAACAGATGACGGAAGTGATCAATATACTTACGAAATCTTTAGATTTCGTAAGTAACAAACACCAGTCCATTAATTATTGTGAGAATCACTGAGGAGAAGTGTTTGTGCTTTCATCAGTGAAGAAGAAGAAGAAGATGAAGAAGAAGAAGAAGAAGAAGAAGAAGAAGAAGAAGAAGAAGAAGAAGAAGAAGAAGAAGCACGATCTCAGAGGTGAAACTTCATGTTGATCATTTCACCCTGATCAATTGATAAGTGAATTTTCATGTCTATCATTTCACCCTGATCAATCGATGAAAAGTGAAGTTTCATGTCTATCATTTCACTCGGATCGATCGATGACTTGCTGAAGTTTCATATCGATTATTTCACACAGACCGATCGCTGGGGTGTTAAAGATCCTGCAGAGTTTGTTGCGCAGAGATTGCACAAAAAGGTTAAACGAGGCGATGTCCTGGAAGAATAGAATTGCACATTTTCAGTGGATGAGACACCTCCTGTGACACCCACCGCATGGCACATGTGCAGAAATGAAATAAAACAACAAAAAATAAAACAAAATAGATCGCATGTGCGGAAAGGTTCCACAGAAACGGAGACTTTATAGGCAATTCCATCAGAGACACCGAACTCACTCTGAATCTCAGTGTGGTCTCAATGGAATGGGCACTTTGTTTCGGTAGCTGGGCCATCCAGTGTGAATTACGTCCAACAGAAGTTGTAACTCTTGTTGGGTCTGTTCCTGCAGCTGGACATACCTCTTCTTGGTGATGGAGATGAAGTCTGACATGGAAACCTGCTCCAGATTGACTTCTTGTCCCGACAACTGGTGAGTCTGATGAACACGAGACGGTATATCTGGGAGCTGCATGTCTTTGCTACTTTTTCAACACCACCTCAAGATCGTACCACTGCAGACGTAACAGCATCCTCTGTAGGCGCGTAGGAGCAGACAGAAGAGGTTTTTTTGAAAGTCTCTTGAAGTGGCTTGTGATACGTAAATGCAGTCACTGTCTTGCCAAACATGTAGCAGTGGAATTTCATTCAGGTGTGGAGGATTGCAAGCATTTCTTTTTCAATCTAAGTTTACCGTCGTTCTACCTCCAAGAGAGAGGGAGAGATATCACGAAGTGAATGCAACAGGCTTCCCCGCCTGTATTAAGATTCCACCGAGACCGCTTTGACTTTCATCCGCATGGATCTCTACTGGTGCCTTCACATCAAAGTATCTCACTACAGGCTGCTGACAGCAGAGATCCAATTGCTTATGGAAAGCTTGGTCCTGTGCAGGTTGCCAGTCAAAAATACTATTAGCTCTCAGCAAAGCTTGAAGTGGTGCATTGAGTTCACTCAATTGGGGGAATAAATTTAACCAGGTAAGCGGCGAATCCAAGGAAACGCTGCACGTCCTCTTTTTTCTGTGGAATAGGCATATAATATTACGGAGGGCTTCAATTCTTGAGGGGTCAGGCTTGAGTCCGTCTGCAGTAAGTAGATGCCCGACATACTGAACCTCCTTTTGGCGAACTTTGCATTTTTGGATGTTCAATTTGAGGTTGTAGGATGTAGCCCTCTCCATGACTTGCTTTGAAATGCTGTTGTGATGAGCTCGATCTCATCCGGCAATCAAGATATTGTCCATGATTGCTGTGGCTCCAATAATGATATCCAACATTTGATCCATGATGAGCTGAAATATTTCTGGGTCACATTTCAATCCAAATGGTAGCCTCAGCCAACGAAAACGACCCATCGGTGTATTGAAGGTCGTCAGTTTTGATGACTCCTCATCCAGGAGAAGCTGTAGAAACCCACTCTTTGCATCCAATACTGAGAAAAAGTTGGCTTTTCGAATGTTGGAGACCACTTCTTCAAATGTCTTCATGGGATAATGTTCACGTTTAATGGCCTTTTTGAGATCTCTAGGATCCAAACATATTCTTAGCTTGCCATTGCGAACTGCAGCTAGCATTGAACTGACCCACTCAGTTGGCTCCTCCACCAGAGTTATGAAGCCGTTATCTATCATATATGCCTGGTGTTGGCTTAATGGCTCGAGTTTTGGGCTTGGGATCCTTGGGTCCCAAATATATACATATATAATTATATATATATATATATATATATATATATATATATATATATATATATATATATATATATATATATATATTGCGGTTCTACAAAACTGCATGCCTCTAAGGCAATAGCACCCAACATACAGTGATCCCCAGGCAGTTATTTCATTCGTCTTCGTGCAGTTAGACCTCCCCTCTTCTCTGGAGGGTAAACAGGCTGGAGTGCGTTGCGTGGGTCTCATAGTTAGGTCAATTAACTATCTCTATCTCGTATTCTGATTTCTACTCCAACCCTTTCCTTTTAGCCATGGCACAAAGCAAACAAGCAAGCCAGCACACATGCCATTCAATATGCGATGAATAATAAGCACACCACAATGCCTCCCATGGCTCAGAACCACCACACAACCCGCGCACTGGCATCGCGCACCATTATTTCATTCAAATCTGCGTGTCAATTTCCAACCGGCATCTCACCTTGCTTTGCACCTTGCTCACCAAACCTCACCACTTCAACCACAAACGCCACCCACACACAGAAAAAATATTCCCACACCTCCTCTTACCCCTGCATCGCTACAATTTGCCACTCTATATTGAGGAGTACTGCAAGACTCAGGCTGTCCTCGGCACCACACAATGCTGGGCCAAGTAACAGATGTGAATATCTCGACCACATTTCGCCAGGGACATCCCGGGTGAGTAGGTGGAATTGATACAACCCTCATCCAGTCGCCAGACCACGGCAAGACAGGGGCAGCAAGAAGGGTGATCCAGGAGTTTGGTACATGGCCCGGGTGTGCCTTTTGGCTCATGAGAGGGGGCCTGTGAGTGGCAGGGAAAGTCCATTGCTATTCGACATTCAGACTGCACTCGGAGCACATTCAGGGCTGGGGTGCTGACTCAGGGAGCACACCCTATGTTGAGTCAGGAGCTTTGACCTGTGCTGAAGCGGATGGGCAACTGAGACAATTTCCTGTCCTGGCAGGGCGTGGCTGGGGTCGCTGGGCCCAATAGAGGGGCAGGATTCGGGTCAGCATGTCGCTTTGGGTCATCACCCCACCCTTCACCCGGGGCTTATAAAAGGGGAAGCACAGAGCTATTAGCTCTTCTCTTCGTTGCCTCTTTTTCGCTACCTCCCCTTCGCTGGCTCTTCGCTCGCTGTCTTGTTATTGGTGTGCGATTGCCAGGACCTTCTTCTTCTGGAGAGCCTGATCCAGGGCGACTGCCAAGACTCTCTGCCATGCTCTTAACGTTCCGCCACCCCCGTGCATCCAGACAGACCAGTGCGGAGCGCACATTGCCACGAGCCCCGGCAAAGTGATTAAGCGGGAGATAACACACCACATCTCAAGGTGGGAATGCTCAGGCGGAGCGTCCCTCGGAAGTACACTCTACACAAACAGACCTATACATGGCTCGGTTAGGGATCTTTCTCCTACCGCATCTTCTCTCCTCTCTCTCTATCCACCTCTCTATCCCATCTTCTTTGGACACACAAAGAGCATCATTACTGACTCGCAATCCCATTTTCCTCTGGCACGACACCGCACTCCCCACATTGCACTACACCACACCTCCCACTCCCACACCTTAGACACCAGTATTCCTCCCACCTCCCTCTCCCTCAGCATTCTGTGTTGCATTGGTCTGCCGACCACACCAGGTATTGGGAGGCCGTTTATCCTCATCTGTTCTCTTTCTCTCTGGGCTATATCTAATCTTCCCCGGGTTTGTGTGTGTATGTGATGGCGCATGTCCTACTTTAAGTTATGATTGTAGAAGTTATAATGGGATAAGTCTTCTCTTTGTCTGGTTTTATAAGTTGTTGCCTTTTGCCGCACCCCACAAATTCCTTGCTATCCCTTGCTGTACATACAAATAAATCCAATTTACTGTGCCACATTCCTTTCCTCGCCATTGTAAATAAATGCTTTGTATAGAAATGTTCCCAGTTCATTTTTATCTTTTCTTCCTCTGGTCCAGCATGGTTTGCACCAGAATTTAGCTGGGACGTTATCTCCCAACGATCTGTTTCCTAGCCAGTATGTGCTTGGCAGTTCCGCTCGGCTGCATCTGATCTGGTAAAGTGATCCGGTTTGAGCAAGTGCGTACCGAAGGCGTGTACTCCGGTTATGAGATCACGTGACATTTAGGTAAATGGTATTCATTAGACTTAGGACCCTAAATCACGTGGTCGACTTATTGACATTCATGGATGATTAGCGACCTGCCATGTCACGAAGTTATTCGTATGCAACAGCCTGCGTATCCCATCAGGTGGGAACCCGAGGTAGCTCACCCCTCGTGGTCTTCGCCCCCGACCCTGGGTCTGCAACAATATATTTTGTGTTTCTTCAATTGCTTTCCTACCTCGGCATGCAGACATAAAACCAAGCTCCAGTTCACTGTTCAGGTGTATGTAGCTTCCAGGTAATTCTTCCACTCCAAGTCTGGGAGGTCATCGGTTCAAACCCCATCCAAGTCATACCACAGACTTAAAAAAAGGTACATGCTGCTTCCTTGCTGACACTCAGCATTTAAAAGGATAGAGAATTGGCAAACAATGCTGGGAAAGAAATGGCAAACCACCCAGTACTATTACCCTTGTCAAGAAACTGCTTTGTCTGCTGATGCTTTAATTGGGGTTCACAGGGGGTCGTACCAGTGATTAAAAAGAGCATTCAAAAGTCACCTTTCCATATACCGTATACGTACTATTGTTCAAGCAAATCATGCAGTACCTCCTCCTCCTGTAAATAGATGTGATCATGTGACCCCTTTATAAGGCATCTATTTATTATGCTTACACAGGGTAGGGAGGGGTGGGGAGGGAAGAAATTGGAAATGCCAACACTGAGTAAAGGATCAGAAGGGAAGAGGACAGGAATGGAGGTATATCTTTATTATATATGTAAAAGTAGACAGCAAATTGAGGAAAGTAAAAGAATGAATGACGGTATGACTATGAGAAGGAAAGGAGCTGAGTGGGGTTTGGGAAAGAAGACCAGGAAGATTGGGAGGATATAGGACTATGGCTTATGAGGATAGAATGGAAGGAAAGGAGCAGAAAAAGGAGGGAGGTAAAAAAATTCTGCCATATTGGCATAGAAAATAAAGAGATGACTCCAAAAGTGAAGGACAACAGGAAGGGTGAAATGAAAATGAGAGAAGAACCTTCAGAGTGTAGGCTTTATTCCATTTGATTGAAGCCGCTTCTACGGGCACATCAGGGGATACAGGTGCAGCAAGGAGTACATAAGCAGTAAGGTATACACGTGCAACTAATCACCGCAAAATAAATCAGTATAAGCACGGAGTCCGATATGCTCTCAATTCTCACCATTCAACGAGCACCAAGTGAACCGCCGCCGTAAACGAAAATGCCCCTGGGACAATCCCCCCGACCGAGCGGAACCTTAGCTTTATCTATTCCGTGCTCGAGCCGTGCAACATGTGATCACACGTCACGACCTTCAATTCACCACATTTTCCCCGTCTTTAAAATGTAACTAGAGGCCCAACTAACGCACCATGATTACTTCAGCGCTACAGGAGTATACATTTCAAGCAACGCGAACTATCTAAACTACAGAAGCATACATGCCAAGCAGTGAGGATTATTTTGAGTTGTAGGAGCATGGTAATGAGCATCGACATATTATGTAACGAGCATATAGGAGCATGAGCATCGAGGATGCCGATAATCCCCTTTACAGATCGAGTCGGCGAGGGGGTATTATCCGTCGACCTCTCCGGGAGTAAATGGCGGTTTCACTTGAGGGAGGCTTCCGATCCTCTTGGTGAGCCTCGACTCGTGCCGGGGATGACTCCCCGATCGCTCTCGGGTGGAACGCGGCAGCTCCGTCGCCACCATTCTCGGGTGGAGTTCCTGGGGGGAACACCTGGGGAGTGGATGTCAGAGGGAGGAGTGCCAGATGCTGGTGTACCTGCGGGAGGAGTACCTGAGGGAGCCAAATGGCGAACCGACACGGTGGTCTCCCTGCCATCCGGGAGCCTGACATGAGCATACTCTGGATTAGTATCGATGAGTTCGACCCCCTCCACCATCGGTTCATACTTGCTTTGTCGTACCGGGCATTTCATGAACACTGTTCCGGGATGGGTTAGCCAGTTGGGCACCGATTGGCCGTCAACATAACGCCGTTGGTGAGTAAACATTCGTTCGTGAGGAGTTGCATTGGTGGACGTGCAGAGCAAAGAGCGTATGGAATTCAGAGCGTCAAGAAGGGTAACCTCCCACCGCTCGGGGCCCAGTCCTCTCGATTTCAACGCCAGAGTTACGGCTTTCCAAATAACTCCATTATATCGTTCCACCTGCCCATTACCCTGTGGGTTGTAACCCGTCGTTCGACTAGTTGCTATGCCGTGCTCTAATAGGAATTGTTTTAGCCCGGCCGACATGAAACACGGCCCTCTGTCTGAATGTATGTACGAAGGTTTCCCAAACATAGCGAAGAGGTCAGACAGACATTTCACGACAGTGCCCGAGGTCATATCCGAGCACGGAAATGCGAAAGGGAACCTTGAATATTCATCAACAACAGTGAATATGTATCTGTTGTCTGTCTCGGTCGGCAGGGGCCCTTTGAAGTCAATGTTTAGTCTCTCGAAGGGAGAAGTGGCCTTGATCAATCTGCCAGAAGCCGCGCCATAGAATCTGGGTTTTAGTTCAGCACAAACAGGGCATGAAGCATTCATTTGTTTAATATCTTCAATAGAATAGGGAAGGTTTTGTCTGCGCACGAAATGTGCCATTCTGGTTACCCCCGGGTGGCACAGAGACACATGGAGGTCTTGCAAAGCCCGACTGATTGTCGCCGAACAGTAGACCCGAGAGAAGGTGTCTGCAGCAGGGTTTTCCCTCCCGGGCCGGTAAACAATGTCGTAACTATAGCAGGCTAGGTCTATCCGCCATCTCATAATTTTTTCATTCTTAATTTTCCCGTTATTTTTCCCATCAAACATGAATGCCACGGATCGTTGGTCCGTGACGAGCGTGAAATGGTTTCCCAGTAAATAGTGTCTCCATTTACGTAGGGCTTCGACAATGGCGTACGCTTCCTTCTCTATTGCCGAGTGTCTCTGCTCGCTTCCAGAGAGAGTTCTTGAGAAGAACTCGACGGGTCGCCCAGACTGATTAAGCGTAGCAGCTATCGCGTGATCTGAAGCATCTGTTTCCACCACGAAGGGCACCGAGCTATCGATCGATAATACCACGGAATTACTGATATCATCTTTGAGGCTGTGGAAAGCTTTTACAACAGCGGCATCTGGTGGGAAGTTTTTGCAATGCACTAGGGGATGTATTTTCTCGGAGTATTGGGAAATCCATCTTGCATAGTAAGCGAACATGCCAATCACCCGGCGCATTGTCTGCCGGTCCTGAGGTGGGGGTAGTTCACGAAGTGGGCGCAATCGTTCAGGATCAGGCTTAATCGTGCCGTCGGCTATTGTGTAGCCGAGAAGGTCAATTGACCTTGCCGAGAATACGCATTTCTCGTAGTTGAGGGTCAGATTATATTTTCTAGCAATGCTCAAGAATCTGTCCAGATTCATATCATGTTCCCCCTGATCCCTACCGCACACTGTGACATTGTCCACGTAAACAAAAGTGTCTTTGAGGTTTTCATCTGAGATGATGTCGTCCATAACTCGTTGGAAGCAAGCTACTCCATTCGTGACACCGAACGGAATCCTCCTGAATTGGTAGAGGCGTCTACCGGCCTGGAACGTGGTGTAAGGTTTGTCTTCCTCTCGGATGGGAATTTGATGATAGGCGCTTTGCAAATCGATGGTGCTGAATATCTTATAATTGGCCACGCGTTCGACCATCTCGTCTATGCGCGGCAAAGGGTAGGCATCGAGTTAGGTGAAACGATTGACCGTTTGGGAATAATCGACAACCATTCGTTTCTTATGATTCTGATTGGCGGTGACCAACACCTGTGCGCGCCATGGCGAATCGCTCGGTTCTATAATTCCTTCTTCCAGTAATCGCTTGGTCTCTGAAGTGATGAAGTTCATATCAGCAGTGGTATATCGCCGCGATTTGATCGCTATCGATTTACAGACCGGCGACAAGTTTGCAAACAGCTGGGGGGACGTTACCTCTGCGGTGGTCAAAGCATTTAAAATTAGACGAGGTTTGCTTCCTCCAAAGGGTATTTCGACGCTCGTGTGCTGCTTGAGGACATTATGACCCAGAATTACGTCTGCGCATATATCACGAAGCACCAGTACCCTTACATCCCGATGCGTGTACCCTTTTACGTCCAATTCAACATTGCAGTACCCTCATACGCGGGACTGTAGTGATGTGGCGGCCATGCATACCGTATTGTCTGTCGGGTGGATCTTCCATTTCCTGCCCTTCACTAGCGAGCTGTTGACGAAACTTTCAGAGCTACCGGTATCAATCAGAGCCTCAGCCATATGCCCGTTAATTCGTACGTTGATGATAGCCTTGGATAGATTCCCCGGTGAGGCTGCAGTTAGTTTCTTTTGTGAGTAGAGAGCCGCAGAAGTGGGTTTATTTCTCCTTAGAGTAGATTTACATACCCTGGCATAATGCCCTTTCTTGTCACAATTCATGCATGTGGCATCTCTGGCGGGGCATTTGTGGCGGGGGATTTGTGGCGGAGGTGTCTTTTGTACCCACAAAAGAAGCATTTACCAACCGGAGTAGTTGCTGAGGAGTTTGACGAGGTCTGGGTATCCGACTCCTCGGGTTTTTCTCCATCCCCTGTGTCAGGCTGTGTCTGTGTCTGTGGGGTTCCTTGAGTTTCCACCGTAGCGGCGTTCATTAGCAGCATCGGTGTCCCAAATGACTCAGATTGCTGCTGAGCCGTATCCATCGCTCGAGCCTGGTCGACTACCTTTTCAAGAGTGGGTTGCGCTTTCTCTAGTAAGCGTTGCCGTATGTGGGCTGATCTGAGTCCTTGGATAAATGCCTCCCGGGTCGCTTCATTTCGGTGTTCCTCGGCGTTTACGGCCCGGAAGCTGCCGTCTTTTCCCGGCTGTTTCAGAGCTTGCAGGAACTGATCCATTGTCTCCCCGGCTGCTTGCTTGCGTGTGTTGAGAAGATGTCGTATGTATACCTCGTTCTTGCGCTTCACGTAGAGCGCCTGCAGCACGTCGATCGCTGCTTCGTAGGTGTCACACTCCGAAAAGAGCCTGTATACGCTGGGCGAGACATGATTCACAAGGGCGGCCAATTTGTCGGCTCCCTCTTCGATGATGGTCAGATAGTGTGAGAAGGAACGGAACCAATGCGACCATTTCATTTCTAAGTCAGTCGCGTTTGGGTCTGCGTCGAACCTCTCTGGTTTGTAGATCTTGTCCATCGTTGGTTGAGAGAGCCGAGAAAACCAAATGGAATAAATTGAAATGAAAACGAGAGAAGAACCTTCAGAGTGTAGGCTTTATTCCATTTGATTGAAGCCGCTTCTACGGGCACATCAGTGGATACAGGTGCAGCAAGGAGTACATAAGCAGTAAGGTATACACGTGCAACTAATCACCGCAAAATAAATCAGTATAAGCCCGGAGTCCGATATACTCTCAATTCTCACCATTCAACGAGCACCAAGTGAACCGCCGCCATAAACGACAATGCCCCTGGGACAATCCCCCCGACCGAGCGGAACCTTAGCTTTATCTATTCCGTGCTCGAGCCGTGCAACATGTGATCACACGTCACGACCTTCAATTCACCACAAAGGGTGTGATTCCTTCCTACCTTGTTTGGTTATATTTTGGAGATTCCATCCCTGCATGTGGTGGACGTGGGATCCAAGGAGCCCGAGTTGAAATCCCACTCGGCTGATGAATTAGTACCAGGTGGGGTTGACTCTGCCTGTCATCCTTCCGAGGTTAGCAATATCAGTGCCAGCATGCTGGTATCCTGTGTCGGAGTGGCGACCCATCCAGGATTGTGCCCAATTGCCAAGAAGACTGCTAAGGCAGCACCAATGCGCTGCACAGAGTATGGTCCCAATAGATGGATGGATCCCTATATGTTTTTCTGAATTGTTTAATAAAGGATCCAGAGACAAATTGAGAAACTATACACCTGTTAGTTTGACTTCAGTTGTCAGGAAGGTGTTGAAGACGTTAATTAGGCACGAGATGAGCAACCATTTACACTAGAACGGCATTCGGTAGGGCGCATACCTCCACCAGGCTGAACAGTTTACGTTTTGTTTTCCCACTGATAGGCCAGATCTGGATCCGGACCTTAACCAAAATCGAATCAATTCGTCCTTGTTACATACCTAATCTGTCTACCTAGTTGCGTCCAAATCCATCCATAACTTTTTGAGATATCCTGCTCAAAGGCAGACAGACAGATAGTGTGAAAACATAACCTCAGTCCACATTTGGTGTCAGAAGTAATAAATACAAACGATGTAAAGGCAGTCAGCATGGACTTACCAAAGGGACGTCATGCTTAACAAATTTATTAAAGTTCTTTCAATCAGTGTCTCATTGGTTGGATGAGGAAATGGCAGTGGACATTGTATATCTAGACTTTAAGAAGGCATATGATAAGGTACCACATCGGCGGTTGGCCAAGATGAGACCTTGTGGAGTGGCTTGTCAGGAAGCTAATTGGATTGGAAACTGGCTTAGTGACAGAAAGCAAAGAGTGGATGTGAGTGGGAGGATGCCAAGCTGGGAGGATGTACTGTAAGTAGTGGGTGTGAGAGGATGTACCTCAGGGATCAGTAAAAGGATCATTACTATTCATAATTTACATGAATGATTTGGACAGTTGGTAGAGACAAAAATATGTGTAAAAGAGTTCTTCATTAGAATAGACAGTGATAGGACCAGGGGCCATAACTTGAGATTAAAGAAGAGAGGAGTTAAGACAAAATGGCTAAGAATATTAAAATGAGATGCAAGGCAAAAGTCTTTCACTCAAGAGTAGTTAATGCTTGGAATAGTCTACTTGGAAAGGTAATGACAACAGAAACAATAAATAGGTTTAAATTGGAAATAAATAGGTACCGATAAGCATTGGAGATAGAGGGTTACAGGGATATTGACAGAACTTCTAAGTAGCCTGGGAATGGATGGGTGATTGTGTACATCTTTGCTGAGTGTGTTGTGTGTGAGAGGGTCTCATCAAGGGATAATGTATGGTCAGTGATCTATAGTCTTCACCAAAAAAAATTTTGCCCATCCCCCCACCCCCAATTTTTTTAATAATAAAAAAACCCACAAAACATATAAAAACGTTTTTCATTTTTATTTTTAACACCCAGCGATATCTCTGAGCCTGCCACACCTTTCTCATCCTCACTCCTTCACCATTCCCCCAATTAAATGATGTCATTAGCTTGACAGATTTATGAGTCCACGTTGGACTTGGTCCGAAGTGGGGGCTCATTTGATTTGGTCTCGATTTTCGTGTCCGTACGTGTGTGCGTCCGCAACCATATCTCGGACATGTGTTGGCCAATTTTATTCGTTATTGGCACAAAGACAACACATGATGGTATACATATGCACATCATTTTATTTCGCGATGCGAACAAAGATGGCTGACTGGCGGCCATTTTAGTTGTAAAAGAAACCAGAAAAACCCGTGCCGAACACATCCTCAACCATTTCTCGGACATGCATTTACTGATCTTGTTCAAACTTGATCAAAGATAAAGAATGATGGCTTACATATTCATGCCATTTTTTATCAAGATCAGATCCAAGATGGCTGACTGGCGGCCATTTTGTTACATAAACGTGTCCTCAACAATTTATTGGACATGCATGGTTCGATTTTGTTCAAACGTGGCACAAGCACAGTACATGATGACATAAACGTGCACCTAACTTTATTTTGTGATCTGATCAAAGATGGCTAACTGGAAGACTGGCGGCCATTTTAGTTAGACATATATATGGCTCGCCATTTAACTCCGTATAGCAAAATTACCAACACAATGGGGGCTATGACATTTTTGGTTCACGAAAAAAATAAGTGACCACTATATTCGTTATTGTTGTGTGTCTGTCTGTCTGTCTGTCTGTCCCGAACAGAGCTCCGTGGGTTTTGATCCGATCCTGATAAAATTTTTCTGGGAGGTTTATATCATGATCTAGTTGTGTTTTCCTGAGAATGAGCATGGTGCACCCATTATGGGCGGAGCCACACCCAAAAAGCACGTGTTTTTAGGGGGTAGCCGATTTCAATTTGCATCTTCTCCGAGGGGTTTTGTCGAATCTGACGGGTTTCGGTATTTGGTTAGCCCAATGGCACCTGCATAGCCCCACGGAGCTCGATTTTTTTTTCTTTGCATTTTCGTCCCAAGGTCAAATTCACAAGGTCACGAACTTAGGAAATTGCGAATTGTGTTTTTAGGGGGTAGCCGATTTCAATTTGCATCTTCTCCTAGGGGATTTGTCGAATCTAGCAGGGGTTTCGGTATTTGGTTAGCCCAATGGCACCTGCATAGCCCCACGGAGCTCAATTTTTCATTTTCGTTCCAAGGTCAAGGTCACGAACTTAGAAAATTGCAAATTTGACATAGAAATCCATCTTCTCCGAGGGGTTTGTCGAATCTGGCAGGGGTTTCGGTATTTGGTGAGTCCAATGGCACCTGCATAGCTCCACGGAGCTCGATTTTTTTTTTTTTTCATTTTCGTCCCAAGGTCAAGGTCACAAGGTCACAAATTTAGAAAATTGCGAATTTTGACAAAAATCATATGACCGCCCAAACTTTGAGAGCTAGGATGACAATATTTTTTTATGCATAATCTTGAGGTCATTCCCCACCTAAAGTCTTGAAACCATTTTGCTCTATCTCGAACACCTTGCCCGTGGCGCCCCCTTCAAGTTTGTTTTTATGCTGATTTCATCAAAGTATGGATAATCCGAGGAGTGTGAAATGCCATATAGCTTATATGACGTTATATTGTTCCTGGAATGTCCCAGAGGAAGTTTTGCACCAAAGGTCATAATCCTTAACCTTTAAAGTTGACAAAGGTCAAATTTTCAAAGTTGTGGGAATCGAACCAGGTTTTCAACCTTCTTCGACGAACTAACTCCAATAAGCTATAGCACGTATCCTGTTTCCTTATTTTAATGTCCACAACATTGTTTTGGGACCTTTAAAGGTTATGCAAAGGTCAAATTTTGAAAGTTGTTGAACGAAACCGGGTTTTCGACATTTTGCAGCTAATAACCCGTCACTCGTACCACATCATGTTGATCATTTTTATAACTTGGTCAAACATTATCACATTGTCTCATCCTTGACTTCTGAAACAATCTACATCGTCAAATACCGCTCGTGAACTATCGTCGTCTTCAGACTTGTATGTCTTTTTTCTTGTTTAATCTGATATTGGTGTAGCGCAGGCATGATTGGCCGAATGGCCTCCCACGTCAAATTTATTTATTACCTCGACCACTAAAGGTAGATGGAGGTTATGTTTTCACCCTCTGTTTGTCTTGTCTGTCTGTCTGTGAGCAGTATATCTCAAAAAAGTTATGGAAGGATTTGGACAAAATTTGGTGGACAGGTTGGGTGTATGACAAATACAAATTGATTAGATTTTGGTGAAAATCCAGATCTGGATAGGAGAATTATTTTTAATTTTTACCTCTGTCTACCTTAGGTGGCAGAGGTTATGTGTTCACTCCTGCCTGTTTGTTACTTATGAAATTGAGGATTCACAAGCATGTTGGTTGGTCTGGTCTGTTACTCGGTTTGTCTGTCTGTCTGTTTGTTTGCATGCCAATCGCCTACAGGTCACATTTTTACTCCTATCTTCACGAAATGGCACCGCCTAGTAGAGGTCGAGACAACCTGGAAGCATATTGTTTTTGAGGTCAATAGGTCATAGGCCAAATAAATCGTCAATTTTGAACCAATTCACTTGATATCTATGTACATACAGTATATAAAATTGAAAAATTCAGGTGGACTGTGCACCCTCGTCGAGATGAAGTCTTGGTCGACCCATGTGAGCATGTTTATTATATAAGTACTGTTTGAACGTGAGTTGTAACGTAAGGCAATGAATTACTTTTTATTGGACATTGACTACGTCTATTAATTATGGACTATCGGAACATACCTTTTAGATATGTGGACCTTTAGAGATATGTAGACACTTCCCTTTAAGACCCCTTAGACATTTTGGATGCCTTTTAGACCATTTTAAACATTTTATACCCTTTAAACCTTTCGACCTTTAAGACCCCAAAGACATTATATGGCATGATATTTCAAAATGTTATGGACAGATTATGACAAAAATTGGTGGATGATTTTGGGAGGGAACAAGAACAAGCAAATTAGATTTTGGTTCAGGTCCGGATGCAGATCCGGCCTATCAGTGGAATAATAAACGTAAATTGTTCAGCCTGGTGGAGGTATGCACTCTACCGAGTGCCGTTCTAGTTATTCCTTGTTATGATATGATTTACTGACAGAAGTGCAATGCAGGAATCCGTGCACAGCATTACCCACAATCCCTTTCTCAAATTACTGTTAAAGATGAGAAAAGTAACAGCAGGGGCCCTGTCCTGCGAAGACAAATACACACATCATCATGATAAATACAATCTCGTGTGTATTTCATGCTCGAGTTTTGTGTTTTGAGTACAGCACATGCAGAACCTTCATCAGCGGCTTTGTCTCCACATTCACAATATCTGCAGAGGGAATTATTAGAGGCAGATACAACAGTCAGAGGAAAGTAATTTAACACATGAGAAGCATTGACATTAACTATATACTGTATATGATTTTCCAAACTATCACACTCCTACATCACATGCTTAGTGTAAGTTCCACACCTTCTTGAAGAACTCCCCAGGAGGTGTGTGTTATTTCTGATTCTTCAATCAGCTTGAGAGCCACTTGCACATTGTGTGTCTGCAGAAAAGAAACATGCATTTGTGTCTAATTTATACCATTAGCACAGATATTGAAAAATTGGCAACGAAGCATTATTATGGAAATTGTCTCGGCGATAAAATGGGGGATAGATTGGAATAGTTATTTTATAGTGCATGTTAGAGTGAGTGTGATGTAATTCCCATGAGAGATAAAACGTGTCGAGCAAGAAAGTTCTCGTCTCCCCCATACCAATGTTTATGTCTCAGCTTCGCTGTCCTCCCTCCATACATTCTTGAATTTTCCCGAACACATATGTTGTCACCTACTTTTCCATTCTCAGCAGCCAATCAGTGCAGCCCACGACAGTGATGGAAATGTGGGCTAAAGGTCACGACGGGTGGTAAACAAGGCCATCCATCATCGCCTGTCCAACCTGTGGAATTTTCCTGGCTTACCAGCCAATGGGCGCATCCCATAAATTGTCTTCTGTTAGACTGCATCAGCCAATGGACATGTGCCAGGGATGATTGGATTGGCTTCCCGGGTGGTAATAAAAGCGCAAGACACCGTGCTGCTGGTCCTTGGTCCTTGGTTGTTGACTGGTATGCAATCTTGTCTCTCTTGGATTTGTGCGTGTACTGCTCATGGTGGCTGTTCATGACTGGTGGTTTGGGATGTGGCACAAGGTGGTTCATGGTTTTATGAGTCCTGGAGGGGAAGCCTGTGAGAGCAGCAACAGAAAGCCTGCACCAAGTGTGCAACACATTTTTCTGACACTTCCCTTTATTTGGGTGGTGTATAGGCAACAGACAGCTGTCTCATTTGCGCCTGGGAAAAAAAACCCCGGGTTACATACATGAAGCAAAACCATGCATACTGCTTCTGTGCAGATATAATACAGAACATTGATTGCACTGGCCAATGGGTTATATTGTTGTGGGGCTGAGTTTCGGTGGCGAGCATGACCGCTAGATGGAGCAGTAGAGTAGGCTCCACCGAACACCCGGAATTTATAGGTCGTCACCCCGGATAACTCCGGAGCCGACGGGTTCCTTATCGGACCGAAGATCGCCAATAGGTCGACCGCGTGGGATAGGTTCGATTGCCAATTTAAATTTACCTAAATACCCACGTCGTCCAAACTACCGGAGAAATTCACCCTCTGCGGAGCTCGAGCGGAACGAGCCATTAGCTTGCTCGAACCGTGCGTAACCCGAGTGGATGGTTACCGAGGTCCGTCGGTCCAAATGCACAGTTTGCCACTTCCCAATTTCCCAACACGTACCCTGCTAAACCAATGAAAGAAACACAGAAACGAGCTGAAACATTCAACAGAGGATTCATTTATGGGGGGGGGGGGGAGGAGGGAACACACAAAGAACAGATTTATCTGACTATAAGAAATACAGTCAATGTACAAGCAAAAGAAAGCACTTACACAGTTTTACTTAGAGACAGGGCCCAGGGACACACACACGCACACACAAATACCCCAGGAAGAGATGGACCTCGTGGGTCTATCTCGGTCAAGCTGGACCATGGTACCTGTCCGCTTCGTGCGGCCACACTGACTTCGAACCCCCACGGTGGGACTCGAACCCACAACCAGAAGTCCACGACCACGACCATCTGCAGAACCCTCGTCGACAACCACTCGCTGGCTTTGGATGCCAGGTTGGAAAGGTCTCACACACGATGACCGGCTGCTTGACAAACGCCATGATCTCTGTCTCGCGAATGCTCCTGCCTCGAGCACACCGTCTCTCTCAACGCTGGTCCAGACAACCACACTTTCTCCTCAGGAGGGAGGGGCTTCTTTTCCTGGCCACTCGCCTCCTCATTGGTCAGACCCATCGCGCGATTCCCTGGCCGTCCTCCATTGGACAGGCCCACGGTAGGCGGGACAACTCTCACCCTTCTGGGTGGAGTCCTGATCAGAGGCGTTTGTGGCTCCGCCCACCTCCTCACCTCTGGCCACTTGCGTAATGGCGATCGTGTTGAGTCGGAAACAGGGCGGGTGAGACTCCTTGCTGATTGGCTAAAGAGGGACGCCATGTCTATGTTAGACTCCGCCCACGCACGCGTCGCTGGCGAGCGCGCAAACTGCCATGAGCAGAGTGTTGTGTGAAAGTGAAGATGGGCGTTGTTGTCGTTGTTGTAAGGGATGTAGAAAAAATCCTATCTATAAAGTAACCCACAGCGCACGTACATTTAATTCCCATTAGACACAGAGGATGGATTCTAACTAGAAACACATACTTACCGATATAACTGTTCTGTAGGGACCTGAATGTTGAGTGCTCATGGGTTCCAGATTCGTAACAATATAGCTCGGATAATTCCGATTGCACTGGCCCATAGGCTAATACCAGAGGCCTGAAGCCTGTGGCCTATGACCATCGCACACGAATAAATTTGTGACACAGCGGATCGCGAATCGACCCCATGAACGCCAATAACTCGACCACGTTACTTAAGGTCCTCTATCTGTTACCATTTACCTGAAGATCACATGGTTTAATTACTGGGGGACACGTCCTCTGTACGCCTTGCTCAAACCGGATAACTTTACCTAATCAGATGCAGCCGAGCGTAACTGCCAAGGACGTACCGGCTTTAAAACAGATTGCTGGGGAATAACGTCCTGGCTAAGCTAGAATACGAACCATGCTGGACCAATGAAGGAAAAGATGAAAACGAGCTGGGAACATTTCGACACAAAGCATTTATTTACAATCAAGGGAGGAAAGGTATGTGGCACAGTCAATTAGGTTTATTAGTATGTACAGCAGGAGAGAGCAAGGAATCCGTGGGGTGCGATAAAAGGCAAGCAATTTACAAAAGCAGACACAGAGCAGACTTATCCCGTTAGAACTTCTACAATCTTAACTTAAACTACGACAGGTGCCATCACGTACACACACACACACACACACACACACACACACACACACACACACACACACACACACACACACACACACACACACACACACACGATTCAATATAGTCCAGAAAGAAAGAGAGCAGATGAGGATAAACCGCCTCACAATACCTGGCGCGCTCGGCAGACCAACACAACTCAATATGCTTGGGGGAGGTAGGGGGGAGAAATACTGGTGTCTAAGGTGTGGGAGTGAGAGGTGTGGTGTATTGCGATATGGGGGGTGCGGTGTCGTGCCAGAGGAAAATGGGATTGCGAGTCAGTAATGATGCTCTTTTGTGTGTCCAAAGGGGACGAGATAGAGGGGTGGAAAGAGAGAGAAGAGAGATGATGTGTGAGGTGAAAGTTCCTTAACCTAGTCGTGTATAGGTCTGTTAGTGTTGTGTGTACCTCTGTGGGACGCTCCGCTTCAGCGTTCCCGCCTCGAGAGTTGGCGCATTATCTCCGGCTTAATCACTTACAATCAAGGGAGGAAAGGTATGTGGCACAGTCAATTGGGTTTATTGGTTGTTTTTTTCCAGGTTACAATTGTAGGTGGTGTCAGGCCAGCTGTCCAAACAATGGGTATGGAGCGGACATACATACATACACACATACATACAGTTGCTCCATTATATATAGATTACTGGTTTGATGAAACATCGTGTGGTCATCGGGCACAGGCTCCATTGACCTGAGATCATTAATTGGCATATTAACCCATAGATTCCCAGATTGGATTTGTGCTTTAGACACGGATTGCTGACAGGTTTACTCAGCAAATCTTGCCGGCAGATTCGTCAAGGTCATGTGATCTGAAACGCCGATTTGCAACAAATCAACCCGGACATGGAGATCTTTTTGTCCCACACCCACCAGGTGATGTTTCTCCATGACCGTCATGTTTTTCCAGCTATTTTGCCACATTAAGTTTGTTTGGTTTAGGAAGCCCTTTGGTACCCCAGCAATCACAATACTTTAACAGTAAGACAGCCCTTTGGTACCCCAGGTTAGGAAGCCCTTTGATACCCCAGCAATCGCAATACTCTGTCTTGTCCAGCCACAAAGGCATGTTTCATTTGTCTAGACCCCTTAGCAGCAATGTTGGTCGAGGAGCATAACCTTTAGTATCTCAGCATCTCGTTCCGAGAGCTTCCTGAACACCCCTCATAACACCTTAACTTAGAAATGAGTTATTATTTTATTTTATTATGTCGATATTTATCGACCATTGATGTATTGATGAAGCCTCATATTGAGGAAGATTCAAGCTGGGCATTTTAATGGTGATGAATTTATTCTGAACCCCATTTGGTACATTAGTTTGCCGTCATGACCTATTACCTTGTGCTCCTTGTTCTCTGGGATCACATGGTACTTGTACAGAGGCACGAAGAAGCCCTCGAGCTGTCCAATCAGTAGAATAAGTAGAACTCCATCTCCGAACTGTTGCAAAATAGACAGTGTGTCAGTGTGGCACACAAAGTGATGGTTGAATGTGCTGCTCATTTGTATCCTGTGAAGGTCAATGACGCCCTGAACTGATTCCCTCATTAGATCAATGGTGCCACTGAATATCTCAGTTTTGGCTACAAAAGAATGTGTATTTATTGGGAACTACATTTGTTACTAGAGGTCTTCTATTGAGATCATAATCCTGTACATTTGTAATGTTCCTGCATAGATCATTTTTGAGCAAGAAGATTACAAAAGGGGCTCGGTGTTCGGAATACGAATACGTTTAAAAAAAAAAGAAAAAATAATGGGCTGGCCGGATATCTTTGAGGTACGCACACTCACCTCTGAGCCGTCTATCCTAGGTTTCAATCTCGGCCCAGCCATAAACTGTCATCCCAGTGTTTCACAGGCAGGTCAACATATCAATGTGTGTGCTGTCCCTTGGATGGACAAACTGGGCATCCTGTCTGCAGGGATTACCTGGTGGATGTTAAAGTTCGCACGGTGACTATTAAGAAGAGCAAGAGAGTTGTGGCCGGACATTGAACAAATTCTAAATTCCTGCCATCTTCATAATCCGGTTTCCGGGGACCGAGTGGCGATCTGTCCAGGATTGGTTCAAGCCTTTAAACATTTGTTTAAACATTTAAAACTTAAACATTTAAACCATTATTATTGTCAAAAAAGATCAACTTGTTTGCATATTTAAAAATATCAACCATTGATATCGAACTTTTGTGTGAACTCAAAAATCATTCCGACCAACAATAACATTTTGCCATTATCTACTTCACTCCCAACCACTTTCTTTCATCCTTTGTGCAATACAATCCTTTATCTTATCCGGTGATATATTTGTAATTGTTGAAGGCACAGGTGTTTATCAAATTAACCTTACCTACACAGAAGGTGTGGTCAGTATCAGAGGTGCAACATCATAATAAGAAATTTCTCTCTCTTTCTCTCTTCTCTCCTCTGTCTCACTCTCTCTCTCTTCTGTCTCGCTCTGTCACTCTCTGTGTCTCTGTGCCTCTCTCTGTCTCTCTCTCTCTCTCTCTCTCTCTCTCTCTCTCTCTCTCTCTCTATATCTCTCTCTCTCTATATCTCTCTCTCTCTATGTCTCTCTCTCTCTCTATATCTCTCTCTCTCTATCTCTATCTCTATCTCTATCTCTATCTCTATCTCTATCTCTATCTCTATCTCTATCTCTGTCTCTGTCTCTGTCTCTTGTCTCTTGTCTCTTGTCTCTTGTCTCTTGTCTCTCTATGTCTCTGTGCCTCTCTCTGTCTCTCTCTCTGTCTCTCTCTGTCTCTCTCTGTCTCTCTCTGTCTCTCTATGTCTCTCTATGTCTCTGTGCCTCTCTCTGTCTCTCTCTCTCTCTCTGTCTCTCTGTGTCTCTGTGCCTCTCTCTGTCTCTCTCTGTCTCTGTCTCTCTCTGTCTCTCTCTGTCTCTGTCTCTCTCTGTCTCTGTCTCTCTCTGTCTCTGTCTGTCTCTGTCTCTGTCTCTGTCTCTCTCTGTCTCTGTCTCTGTCTCTCTCTGTCTCTGTCTCTGTCTCTGTCTCTTTCTTTTTCTCTCTCTGTTTCTTTCTCTCTCTGTCTCTGTTTCTTCTCTCTCTCTTTCTTCTCTCATTCTTCTCTCTTTCTTCTCTTTCTTATTTTTTTCTTCTCTTTTTTTTTCTCTTTTTCTTTTCTCTCAGAGCAAGAATCCTGAAGAAAACAAGTTTATTTAATTTTTAAAGAGGTATGATTCTTGAATTAAAGTACAACAATATTTTTCTGAATCGCAATTGTGGAGGGGGGGGGGTGGAGAGAGGTCAGACTCTCTGCTGCCCTCCCCTTTCATGATTTGTGAAATGACGTAATATCCGCCCCAGAATGCTCAGTGCACATGCATATAACCCCTTAGCAGCAATATTGGTCGAGGCATGTTTCTGTATTTTGTGTGTGTGAGATAAATTTGTTCGCTAAAAAGGCTGACAAAGCTTCTGAACATATTTGGAAAACTACATGAAAGAAAGGGCTGTGCCTCTGCACAACAAAAGCGTTGGAGAACTTTCTCGGTTTGTCCAAAGCACCAAGATCTTTCAGCTTTCCGTTATGCAAAATCCTGACGATATGGGCCGATGCAAGGCCCAAAGGATCATAAACGTGAGACCCAGGTTCAACTAAAATTGCTACCAGTGAATTAACTTTCAAACCTTGTGCAACTTCCTCCTGTGATTATGGCAGGCTTGGTAATATTTAATGGACTTCTGAAATTGGAAAGATGGTGTGTGTGTGTGTGTGTGTGTGTGTGTGTGTGTGTGTGTGTGTGTGTTGTGTGTTGTGTGTTGTGTGTTGTGTGTTGTGTGTTGTGTGTTGTGTGTTGTGTGTTGTGTGTTGTGTGTGTGAACACAACAATCATGGTTAACGATTTTGTAATTGCCTCTCTTTCATTAAAATGTTGAAAATTATGTGTTTTCCCCAAGCAGCGGCAGGTTAAAAGTGTCCCAGTTCGTTGAAGCGTCAATGAAAACACACACACACACACACACACACACACACACACACACACACACACACACACACACACACACACACACACACACACACACACACACACACACACACACACACACACCGCATGTGTGAAAGCCTCATTTAGCATTCATACGCCATTTCGAAAGTCCCATAATAATTGGATCCACCCATGCCATTTAAACGTGTAGTTTTACAAACATTCTTATTTCAACTATAATTGTAAATAATATTGTCTCCAAGGGATCGTGCAAGTTAAGTTTATCGATGTTTATTTTTGCATGTTCATCCCCTCCCTCATTTATTCTTCCAATCATTCATGCTCGCGAGCAGCTCAGAACAACCTCATGTATTACACAAAATGATCTCAGGCTAATGAGAGAGAGCTTCGACAGAGAAAGAACTTCGACTTAAATGTAGGGTTCATTCTGATGGTATTTCAAGATATCGGAGCCATATGTTTATTCCATAGCCATGGAGAGAGAGAGAGAGAGAGAGAGAGAGAGAGAGAGAGAGAGAGAGAGAGAGAGAGAGAGAGAGAGAGAGAGAGAGAGACAGAGACAGAGACAGAGAGAGAGAGAGAGAGAGAGAGAGAGAGAGAGAGAGAGACAGAGACAGAGACAGAGACAGAGACAGAGGCAGAGGCAGAGGCAGAGACAGAGACAGAGACAGAGACAGAGACAGAGACAGAGACAGAGGCAGAGGCAGAGGCAGAGGCAGAGGCAGAGGCAGAGGCAGAGGCAGAGGCAGAAGAAAAATAATAATAATAATAAATAAAAAGCAGCAGCAGGGAGAGTGGGAGGAATGTGGACAGAATGGAAAAAAGTTCTTTGAAGAGATACGAGTAAAGAGAGAAAAAGGAAAGAGGCCTGTACGGAGGATATGGCTAAGGAGGAGGCTCAAACATTCTATCATATTTACATGTGCAAAAAATAGATGATGGCATCATGAGTAATTTCACAAGATGTATTCAAAAACCAATTGTTAAAAAAAGAAAAAGAGATCACTTGTACATGTTTGACTACAGCTGTGATTTTGCATCTCTCGGAACTACGCTTGGGCTAGTTCAATACTGATTTGTAAAATGTCCTTCAAATAATCCCATTTTAATGAATATTATAAACTATCAGTGATTTCGTACTTTTGCAACCCTTGAATAACAATTTAACAAATATATATATATATATATATATATATATATATATATATATATATATATATATATCAAGGTGAGAATTTTACATAATTCAGTGACGAAATCCGACCGCACCTCTTGGAATAATTTATGGACCAAAAAAAACCAATTAAAAACTCAACAAATTCAGAAAAAAAGCAAATTCCAAAAACCACAAAACACTACTTTGTAAACGCGCTTCTGCACAGCACTCCAACGGGTGTGTGTGTGTGTGTGTGTGTGTGTGTGTGTGTGTGTGTGTGTGTGTGTGTGTGTGTGTGTGTGTGTGTGTGTGTGTGTGTGTGTGTGTGTGTGTGTGTGTGTGTGTGTGTGTGTGTGTGTGTGTGTGTGGAGGGGGTGGGGGTGGTAACCGTCTGATGGTCTATGCACGTCCACATTACCTGTGCCAAGTTGTCCACGCTGAGGGACAGGTTCTTGAGATGCTTGTTTGCAAACTTCAGAAGTGCCTGCGGTGAACAGAAGCACTGAGAAGCAGGGGAGGAGACGCGGTCTCGCCTTGCCGTACGTTTCCGCTCACTTGGGTTCAGGGTTAGGCCACTTGGAGAGCAGCCCGGAAAAATAGCTCCTTCTGCCTTGCTTAGCAAAACACCGGATTCTTCAAAGTATTTTTCAATCCTTGACACAATAGAGGGCTTTTGCCTTAACACGACTTCGTCCATGGATGTGATTTGCCTGGTTGAGTACAGCACATGACGCTTAATAAATGTCCATCTTATAAAATTGAATGGCTCATCGGTCTACCATGACGTCATATCCTGCAGTTTCGACCCATTAATCTCAGTCGCAGCCACTGTGTATACGCATACCTACATACATACATACATACATACATACATACATACATTCATACATTCATACATTCATACATACATACCTACATACATACATACATACATTCATTCATACATACATACATACATACATACATACATACATACACAGTGATCCACCAAACCTTGTGTCGCATTTTGAATGCACTCCACATGCACACTCACCTCTGTTAGATGTTGTACCTTGTCTGGTGCTCGTTCAAAAAGTAAATCGATTACGTCTGCGTCTATGAGGCAATGTCATCCCGAATATTAATAACTGCCATTTCAGAAAACAATCATTTGGTACATCACATCAAAGGGGAGAAAAACATTTGCAAGCAATGCGTTCCCGAACATACCTGAAGGAATCTGATCATGCCTGTTGGACAGAAAGGTGCGAGTTAAATGATGCGACTTAATTCCATACCCTTAACTATTACAATTATGGTCTAGGGATGGAAGTCCTCGTGAATGCCATACAGGTGCTTACTCTTTGGGGGTAAGCTCCTCCCAGATCTCGGTCCTTCGTTCTACCTCGTTTTCCTGTTGAATGAGACAGACACACAGGAGGTCCCACAGAGTGCACCATTTACATCAGTGTGGGAGGAGGCTGACCACGTTAATTGTCTGCGACTATGCATGATGTGCTTACTGTGCTTATGAGGATCGCTTGGACAGACACCCCGAGTGGCAGATGGAGCTCGAGGTCAAACTTCTGTGTAAGCGCCACCAGCAGGTGCATTGTGGCCAACTCATTCCCTTCATGGATCACTGAGTAAGAAATGCACCAACAAACTTCGTCATCATCACACCTTCAGTAGTTTGACAACCACTTAAATTATGTCTTTTATTACCATGATCAGTCAGCACCACCAACATCATACCAGTTTACTTTCAAACAGAGAAGCAAAAAAAGACCACTCTTCAACATCACATGTTTCACATTGTCTTTCACTCATTAATTATGATTCATCCAAGGTAACAACCCACAATGACCTCTGGTCCTGTGGGCTAGGATCTACATGTTTTTGTATGACTATATACTTTTTATATAGTGTATATATATATATATCCTTAGGTTTGTTATGTTTGATCTTTTTTTACACTTTTATATAAAAAGCTCCTCTCAACAGAGGGTGGTCGTGTGTGTGCCTTTAGTGTTTTCTTTTCAATCTCGAGACCAAAGGATTTTATTCCTTGAGGTTAAAAAAGAAATTTTATTCATTTTTTTGTTTGTCCCTCTGCCTCCTGGATTGGTTGGCAGACCACCATCCAGAAGGGAAGTTTTGTTTTTTCCCCTCGTGCGTTCCCTTGCTTCCCCTCAAATTTATTTATTTATTTATCTTGCCACCCTCCCCCCACCAGGAAAGGCTCCACAGCGCAAAGGGAAAAGGACCCAAAAGAACAAAGCATCTATGAGGTTGGAGACCCTCCCCACATCTGGTAACCCATCCAAGGGAAGGGTAGAGTCTGCTCAGGTGTGGAGTCGGAAACAGTCGGGGGAGGGGTAAGTAGCCCCAGGGGGTGAGAGTGGGTGGGGGAACCTCTTCTTCCATTCCTCCTCCTTCCCCATCCCTTGATCTTGTGTATCCCCCTTTGGGGGCTGCTGAGGGAGTGTGGATAAATGAGGGATTGATGGCAGAAGACCAGAGCCTAATCTCCTCAGATAGCTCAATGGAAGATTTTATGACCCCCCTCCCCCCTCCTCGAGGAGGAAAATTATTCTTTGTGGAACGTCTTTATCGACAGGGTTTGTGTCAGGGGAAGTTTGTTTGCCTCAGGTGTGGGAGAAAATGAAGGACAAACTGCAATAGTAATGATGACGGCAGCTCGAAATTAAGGAGCAAAAAGAAGGATGGAGTCCTCTCGGTCTGAATGGTTCCTCTTGCGGTTTATCTTTTTGTTGCACAGCTCGATATGGTGTTTAATTTATTAACGCTCATGTTGCTTACCTTAACATCTTTAAATGGGTGGGGAGTCTGCATCAGGGTCTGAAGGACCACCGTTTTTGAGGAGTTGAGAAACTCCAATTGGAATATTTTCAGGAGTGTCATTCTGCCTCGTGAGTATGGTTACCTCCATGCAGAATGGCAGAATGGAGAGTCGTATTGGTCTTGAGATGATAGTAACAGCTGTTTAGGTTTGGGTTATCTTCTTAAGAGCCCTGATGTTGAGGTCTTGAGTCGTCAACCTCCTTGACTTTGGTTAATGTTTAACTCCCCAGAATGCAATCGAAACATTGGAGCTCCTGAGCTAGTTGGAGCTTCTCCTTCCTTTCTCTGCCCCAGTGATAGTTTGGGGTGATTTTAATGTATACTTGGTCAGATTGGTCAAGCACCATTCGGCATGGGCTCTAAAACGGACAATTGAAGATTTAAGATTGCAGGATACAGGGGCACGGACAGGTTGTCGTTTCACCTGGAGAAGCAAAACTGAATACCGTATTTCCTTTGCTCTCCAAATTTTAGGGCAGCAAATCTCGTACTTCATGTCATGGCCTTTTCTGATCACTGTCACTTGTCCTAAGAACTGAAATTGGAGGGAGTACATGCTCTGCTCAATGAGCTCTGGAAATTTAACTGTCCCCTTTTATGGAATGAGAGTTTAGTGCAATCCTATGTTCAGATGTATAGGCATTGGTAAATGGCTAGGTGTTTCTTCCCTTTCTCAGCAAGCTGGTGGGAGGAGGTGAAATGTAGAACTGTGATGTTCTTCCATGCACTGGGCATATGAGGACCACAGGAAAACATGAGCGTTTAAAGTGCGTGCAAGCGCCTACCTCCAACACTTGGGTAGGAAGCTCACTGAAGGGATGGACATGCCTGAAAAGATTTGCTGGTCAAAGTGAGGATTTTTGACCTCCGAGAGGCCAAGGGGAGGATTGTCATCCTTTCTAGCAGAGTGAAAGCGTTGGAGAAAAATGAAAAATGCAGCAGAATCTTTTTCCAACAGTGTACCAATAAAAAAAGGTTGCTTGTCGAAAGTTAGATATGATAAAGGCCTTCTTATATCTGAACAAGATCAAATTACAGTTACAGTGAGGAATTATTACTCCATGCTCTTTCAGAAGCTAAAGATTGGCCTACATCAAATGGTCCATTTTCTGGGTCATCTGAGTCATCGCTTCTGACTCATTGTCCTGCCACACTGCTGCCAGGCTTCCCATGAAACCCACCACAATCAAAAACAATGGGCCGGACCACACATCCAAATAATGTTCGGTCAACTCCCTGGTTACTGGACACCATCAGTTTTCCCAGGGGAATAATTTCTCCTGAGGCTGCTGTCCAATTCGGTTCCCAATGCAATTCAAAATGCAGCCCAGGGATGAAAATTCCACGAGGCTGTCTCTTTAGCAATTCAGGAGCTTCAGGTGCTCAACTCTGGCTCAGCCACTCTCAGGCTTAAGCAACCTTCTCCCTGTTCCCAGAGTCATGAGCGATAAGCTGTTCAAAACTCGCAGTGCCTAAATGGCAGACAACCAATCAGGGCTCCCACTGACTCCTATTCTCTGAAACTTCCTATGTGGCAATTCCAAATTTTAACCCTGTCCACGCAGAGTCTGTTCCACACACCACACTGCAGGAGCCTCCACATACCCCACAGGGACTTCCATGCATGTTGCAACCACTGGCCCACACAGAGCATCTGCAGGTGCTTATAGCACCTCGTGTCATGCTGCTGGCCCGCACATAGCAGCTGCCAGTACATACGCTGAAGCTGCCAGCCCACATGCAGCAGGTATTAACCCACCCTTGCAGGTGCTAGCTGCAGCTCCAAGGACACCACCCACACCTCCATGGGTTTTCCATCCACTACCCCCCCCCCCCCGTCTTTGTCTTGCTCCATCTTGTGGACAATCTCACTATTTTTTATCCACATCACCATTACAATACTGCAAGCCATTGTCCTCTTTAAATTCATGTCTCGTGGTGCTTTCAATTTTATTTTCCCACTGCTTTGCAGTGTTTCATGCCTCCATTCATCAAGGCCTCATTTTATCCAATATATTTCTGCCCATTATGGCTTGGCGCAAAGTTGCGATATTTTCAAGTATCATGCCCCCATAGCCTGTAGATGAAGAGATACTTTCAATAACACGATGGGTGGAAGAGGTTCAGACACCAAGCTCCTCCCCAAAGCTTGATCAAGCCCTGTGTTCACCACCACACACATCATCCCTTTTCAGCCATTGCCAAGCGATGTACAGATAATTATCTTTTAAATTTAAAATAAGCCAAACGTGATTACATACAGAAATTTCAAATTTTCCTGGTAGGTTGCAGTCCAAATCCCACTCTCCTGATCACCAAATGTTGGCATCTAACCCAAGGACGCGAACCCCACAATCCAGATGCCCAATGGCACGTAAATGGCCCTTGCACTACAGACGTAGAACCACTCTGGAACAGAGACCATACACTGTAAACCTTGTTTGCGGATAGCCGGTTCTAATAAATGTATTTGACCTTGAAACACACCCGAGTGGTGAGACTGCAACTCGTACTTTGATTGGGATGTCGATCCCATCCGTTTTAAATCAGGTTTTATCATCAATTTGACCCCCAAACGGCTTTGTAAACCAAACAAACTTGACAAGGCAATATGACTGGAAAAACGTAATGTTCAGGCAGGCTGCATAAGGTGACATAAGAAGGGCACTCTGTGGAGTGCATACCTCCGCAACATAATGCCTGATCAACGAGAACATGTCGGACCCAATACATTTTGAGATATCATGCTATATTAGTTTAGCCCTATATCTCAATGGTGAAGAATCACTGAAAAAATTATCAGAACCGGATCCAGATTCAGATCTTCAAAAAAAATTGAATCAATTCTTCCTTTTCACACACCCAACGTGTCCACCAAGTTTTGTCCGAATCCGTCCACAACCTTTTGAGGTATCGTGCTATATATCATTTTTAGCCACATCTCTCAATTGTGAAGAATCATTAAAAAAAATTTATCAGATCCGGATCTGGATCTTCACCAAAATCTAAACGGTTCGTCCTTGTCACACACTCAAACTGGCCAGCAAATTTTATCCAGATCCGTCCACAGATTTTTGAGATATCCTGCACACAGACAAACAAACAAGAAAAAGATGTCGTGCAGAGCACGATACTTGGAAAATCCACCCCCTTCTCCAAAAGTTGCCATGGATACATCAAATTGTCCATTTCATTCAGACTAAAATTGAGAATCTTAATCAAAGCTCACCTTGAGTTGACCTTTGGACTTCAAAAATAGTTGGTTTCCCAATTCAGTGATGCAATATGCAAATCTTGTTCAAATTTCAAGTCAATCGGATGAAAAATGAAGATTTTAGAAATTTGTCCTCAAGATGACCTTTGACCTTTGACCTCAAAATCAATAGGCTTCTCTGTTTGAGACTACCTCTACAACTTGATAAAGTTTCATGACGATCGGTTTGGAATTGTGACCTGTAGGTGTTGGACAGACAGACAGATAGACAAACAGACAGACAGAATAACAAAACCAACTAACCAATGTACTTGAAAAATCTTAGATTTTGCAAGTAACAAACAGACAGAGAGGGGTGAAAACATAACCTCCTTCACCTTTGGAAGCGCAGGTAATAACCAATTTCCTGAATAAATAAGAAGCCAGGATGAACAAAAACACAGAACAAATCCCTGCATGGAAGACAATCACATAAGTTAGTTCTACTAAATTTCTCGGGTGTCGCAGTCAAATCACCATCGACGCAAACAAAGAACCAGGTAAATGAGATATTGGGATGCTGTACAACCCAGCAGGCTGTGGGACAGTCTGCTGCCAGGATCAACTCATTCAGATGCTTGTGCGGGAGCAGGAGCCAGTATGCGAGTGAAGCTGCCAGAGCGAGTTCAAATGAACTGAACACACCAGAGTCAGACCCAGAGCGTCAAAAAGACAGACACAGCTGGGTGGCATCACTTCACCTCTTATGAACTTTTTGGGCAGTGGGGATCTCTCAGGGTTCTCCTCCCGATCGCCAATCAGTGTCCACAATACTTGTAGCCACATCCTTCACCACCTTGTATGGATATGCCACCCGGTGCATGGTGTGGGGCTTCAGGTCAATCGTGGCTCTTCCTCCTTTGCCCTTCTACCCCGAGAAGTCCTGAGTCGCTGAATGGCTATTCCTACCAGCTGATATGTTCAGCACAATCCAAGCCCATTCTCGCTGACCTAGCCCCACCTGGTTCTGGACATGAGAGAACACCATCACACATACCTTAATCTCTATAGCTACCAAAGGTTGCACCTGTTTTCCAGGAGTACACAAACAAACATGACAACTTACCCCAGCACAGTGACCTTGATATAAGTGTAAAATGTCTAACCTACATAATGGTCCAGACAGTTTAAGCCTTAATCGAGTCGCTGACTGACTGACCCTCCCCCTCTCCTCCTGCCCCACCCCCGACCAGAAACGTAACATACATTGAGTGGTCGTTAGGGGTTGTTCCTATGCCATGGAGTATCAAGTAAATAAATAGATATCACCCTTGTGTTTTCCGTTGCATAAAGTATGAGAGCACAGGATGGAGAATCCTTCTATGTGGCTTTAGCCTGACCTGGATTTCATTCACCATACTGCTTTGGACGGGATGGACATTAGAATGAATGTGATGGCAAGATGTGAGAGTAATTATCTTGTTTAGGTAAGTCATTTCAGGATGATATACTTTATGGATCTTCAATGAAGCAGCACTGTGTTGTGTATACAGCATGAGTAAATAGAACAAATCTGCTTCCAAATAGGGAAGAAAGAAGGGGGGTGGGGAGAGGGGAGAAAGAAGGGGGGTGGGGAGAGGGGAGGAAGAAGGGGGTGGGGAGAGGGGAGGAAGAAGGGGGTGGGGAGAGGGGAGGAAGAAGGGGGTGGGGAGAGGGGAGAAAGAAGGGGGTGGGGAGAGGGGAGAAAGAAGGGGGGGTGGGGAGAGGGGAGAAAGAAGGGGGTGGGGTGGATTAATTTCTTAAAATTTGACGGAAATTGTGCAAGCAGTTGTTTATTCGAAAAGGTTTAGACATGCATACAGAGAATTGTAGAATTTTCGTGTGATTGTCATTCTTGCAATTATACACGTACTCGACTGTGACGTTGCCTTTCTCGTTAGTCCCATTAACCATTTCCAAACGATGTGACAGAGGCAGTGTACGGTACAACAAGAAGTGTGAGCCAGATGATATCATTCACTTAGAAAGTCTACCATTTCATACAAGCAACCCTTTGAGCCTGAAACTTCATCCAGACGATCATTCATCTTCTCACAAGCCTGGTGTTGGCTTCGTGGTTAGGGTGGCTGGCTTAGGATCTTAAGGTCCTGAGTTTGAGCCCTGTTGGCTGCTGAATTAACAACAAATGGGGTTGAATCAGCCTGTCATCCTTCTGAAGTCGGTGAAATGAGTACCAGTGTACTGGTAGAGGGGCACAGCATCAGCAGCACAGCTGCACTTCCAAGAAATGACAGCTACCCTGACAGCCAAGCTGCCATATGCAAGAACAGATTCATCTGCTTGTGTGTTGGTATATATATATATATATATATATATATATATATATATATATATATATATATATATATATTTAAAGCAACTAGATTTCTCCTTCCATCCCTCTGTCTGTCATGATCTTTTTTTTCTGGATCATTATGACATTACATCCAGCACTTGGCTTGGCCTCTATGGACATGCACGTCATCCCAGCGTCCAGCAAACACGTTCCGTGGCTTCAATTATGGCAATTGAACTTGATAACCCGTTTATTTGATTGTGACATCCTTAGGCGATGGGCTAAATGCCAGATGCTTGGTGTAGGAAGATGGACAGCGTTACGTAAGATGGCGGTGTAGTAAGATGGCGGTGTAGTAAGATGGCGGTGTAGTAAGATGGCGGTGTAGTAAGATGGCGGTGTAGTAAGATGGCGGTGTAGTAAGATGGCGGTGTAGTAAGATGGCAGTGTAGTAAGATGGCGCTACGTCTGAGACTTCATTACGGCGGTCGGTCGAGTGCAAGGCTTGGCCTTCACGGCGGAGTATAATTCATGACTCGATGAAAATTGCATTTTGCAACTTGAAAAAGATCGAGACGACATCACATGTAATCCCTGGGAACTTAAAACAAATTAATGATATTGTCTTTTTTGACGAATAAGTGTGCACATTACTGAAATTCACCCCCCCTTGCTGGGTTCAAGTCCCCCCCCCCTGCTGTGTCTGTAATTTGTCCCCACCATATTTCTGCAGGGCAATCCAGGTCCGCCAACAACCCCCTTCTGGTAAAACTACCAAAATCACGAATCACTGCTCACCTTCACTCTTTCATTCCTCTTTTTTCCCGCCTTTGGAATAAACTCCCTCACTCTATTCAATCCCATTCTTCCCTCCAGGCCTTCAAAACAGCTGTTCACCACCACCTCTTATCATCCCCCATCCAAATCCTCTATCTTTTCTACCCCCATTAATCCACCTCCTTCAAGTTCCCTGGTTTCCTTCCTGAAAGTCCCTGTAATGTCCATCTTGTTACCCGTGTTTCCCGCCCATTCCTCTCCCTTCCACAGATTTAATGTCTCTTCCCCACTGTTTTGTCCTTCCCACTCCCGCCCCTCTTGTCTCATGCCCCCCCCCCACTTGCTGTGTGTTGTGTGTTAGGGTTCATACAAGCCTCGACAATGTGTGCAAAAAAAATAATTAATGCTGGGTTCTTTGCAGTAAACAAATCGTTTCTGGAATTAAATAAATTTGCAAATATTGATTGTCAATAAACTATTACTGTAGTGTAACGTACACAAGTTATGTTGTTCAACTGCCATCAGTGAAGCAACGAGTTCAATGCTGGTATCTTTAAAAAAACGAGAACATCAGGTATAACTAGCAGATACCCATCTACGAATATGGGGGACAGGATGGATCACAATACTCGGTTACGGTAGTTTCTTTGGATGTTTTGCGGCGCATTCAACAGCTCAGTTCATATTGGTGGTGAGTCTGGGTGCCCATGGTAGTGTTTGAGACCGGTCGCTTTAGATTGTTGGCCTTGACATATAGTGCCGGATGAGTAACACGAACAATTTGACATATTCATCGTTTCTATATTACCTCCATCAACAGATGAACAACATGGCAGGATAAAAGTCATAAATGCTGAGTTGAACAAACGTTCTGAACTCATGGACTTAGTTAAGCAAAACACGTCGTCTGGGACCTGGCCGTCGGTTTGCCGCCGAATGCTGCTGATTGTGACGTCATCAATTCCATCTGAAAATTCTATTCGATTTTTTTGAATCCGCCGTCACCTGCGTAAATACATGGAACACATAATGTGAAGATTTCGGAAGTATGAACAGGATATGTTTGGAAAAAGGTGTGTTGGAAGTTCCAGGCTTTACGCCCATTATATTATAATGACTGGTCAAGAGGATAGGATGGATATAAAGTCCACACCTTTTTTTTTTGACCGACTATAAAGTCAGTTTTTGACTGACAGTTGCAACTGAGATGGTTTGTCTGAGTTTAGTTTTAGTCAGTCAGGTCCATTCTGATACGTTTTGAGGAGGTGCGGATCGATAGGTGCGGAGTAGAGCGTGCCCAAAAACCAAAAAGTGTTGTTTCACACCATGCTGCAGCTTGAGTTGAGTGTTTCATATGTGTATCGCGCTTCTTAATGTAAGGTTTTAATTTTGCTAAAAGGTAATCAAACATTTCAGAAGTCATTTAGATGCGGTTCATAAAGTTGTTCAGGTCTTCCACCTGCAAGTACTTAAACATTTGGCTGTAACTGCCTCTTTCAGTCTGATTTTTTTTCCTGTTCTTGAATCTAAACTTTGTTCTTTCCTTGAGATTAGTCTTTGTTAATCACACATGCTGCAATTGCATACAACTAGCAGAGTACCTGCCCTAAAACCGATCTTGTTCCAAGCATGCAACATGTTCTACTGACTCATACCCTTATTTTGGTGGTGTATAGGTACCTGGCAGCTCTGTATAGACAAAAAAATAAAAAAATAACCCTGGTTACATGCATGAAGCAAAAACATACCAACTGCTTATAATTCAGAACACCTCACTGCACTGGAAAACGTGGGGACAGGAATACTGTACAGTAAATGGTAGAAACTTGTAATACCCTCCCCCACCTGATGGCGGCGCTACACGATACACATTCACTTCGAGAATTTGCATCCCCCAAGACTCCTGGCAAAGATAAAAACACCCCCAATACATTAATTGGGGTCATGCTAATCCTATGTAGCACGTCTGGATGTAATTGGCCCAGAACTGTAGGAGTAGAGTGACAAATAAACAAGCAAACAAACACATGAACACCGGTCCGTGAATTGTAGGAAGGATTATGCACATTTCCGAAGATTTACAACATTGCACAACAATCACACAAAAGCGAGAGTGAAAATTAAGGAGACAACTGAAATACTCTAGACACTATGATACCTGTTAGTTCTAACAGTCTATACCTGGGATTCTCAATTTGTCAGTTACAAACGATAACCTGGACAACACTTTTGAGTTTAGACATTGTATTAAAAAAAACAAAAATGAAAGGCCTATTTGGTGTTTTTTGAAATACCTAAAAAACACAAAGAAGGGCCTCATTTGTAAAAGGAATCTCACCCATGGACTGATGATTGAGATTCCTTTTTCACATTTATCCTGCACACTCGACCTGAGACCTTCACCAAACCATTATGGAATTGCACTAATATTTAATAACCATTGCCGCTGACATGGTGTGAAATGATCTACCTTCCTACCTCCTCCTTTATATTTTACCTAGAGCTGCATATTAGAATCTGGAAAAAATCACGAAACCACCATAGAATTGCATGAAAATTTAATCAACTCTACTTCGACTCAGCCTGAATCAGGCTATAAACTATTTGCCATTACTGAAAAATAAACTGACTTCCTCCTCCCTAAAGTTATTGAGTTGCTATTAAAAAATTACGTACTCATTCCTGGGGCCTTCAATTGCAAGAAAAATTAATCAACTTTTCTGGGACTCAGCTGAAACAATGCATTTTCAAGTTATCAATTGGATGGAAAAACAAACAGATAACTGAGGAACAACATAGTGAAACCTCCAGAAGTGAAACATCTCACTAACTAGAGAAAATAAAATGGCCATCTATTTTCTTACAACACCCATAATGTATCAAATATACAAGCTTTAATCTGAGCATGAGATGATGTTAAAATAATAACACAAACTTTTTGCAAAAGAGCTGGTTAAATTACAGAGGAGATTATGTGGATGTCACAATAAAAGTGTTGAAAGTATTAAAGGGAATTTATAAATCGGATGAAAGTAAAGTTTTTGAATTGGTAGAATAGAGGGCAGGTTGGCAGGATGGCCTAAAGGTACACACATGTGCCTCGATAGCTGTTTATCCTGGGTTCAAATCTTGGACCATCTATGAACTGTCATCCATGTGTTTCATATGCAGGGTGATTCATCAATGTGTGTGCTGACCCTCAGATGGACGTTAAACTGGGCTTCCCTTCTGCCAGAATTAGTTGGTGGATGTTAAGGATCCCACGGTGTCCTTTGTGAAGAGATTCCAAATTCCTGCCCTGACTTCTTCAGTTGGAGTGGTGACCAGACCAGGATTGTGGCCTCGTAACTGCTTTGGCAGCACCAATACTCTGCATTTTGCATAGGGCATGGTACATGATTGATAATGATGATGACCATGACAAGAGGGCACAGATTGAAGATTAAAAAGAAAAGCAATTGAAGGTACATTCAAAGTACACCGCCCCCATGCCAAATAAATAAATAAATAACATACCTTCCAGCACGTGACATTGCTGGGACGCCTTTGGTGACCGGCGATTATGCCGTGCAGCACATGGAGATGGAAATGGGAGGGAGCGGTGTACAATAATTGATTGATTAATTGATTAATTGCATAATTAAAACAAACAAGCTGGTAGGCGACATGGCTGCTCGCTCTAGATGGAAAGCTGGCCGACGCGACTAGCCGATATTCATGTACATGCTATCAATCAATTTAGCACAATAAATATGATTATCACAGCCCTCTTAGTTTGCGCCCAGAAACCCGCCTTGTGAAATTTCAGGCATGTTTCCAAAGAGACTCTAACAAATGGCAGCCCTGGTAATTCCATTTATCTATTCGCTAAAGATTTTATTTTTTTTATATGATGCTGTAAGACATTCTCCTTGGGCACAAAAAAACAGGTCCCTCGGAGGTCCAGTTTCGGAGGTATTGATTTTTTTTTGTACAGTCCACAATAAGTGTACGATGTACGATAAAGTATTTTAGCTGTTGCTAAGCAACGGAGGTGTGCATAGCAACCATTCATTTTTGTGTATATGCTCGCCACATTGTACACATTTCACCCAAGTTTCATCAAAATCAGACTCTTTCTCTTTGAGATATTCGCAATTAACCGTTTCTGAAATGTTCGACATGTACTTGCCCAAAACCTATCTCCTCCTACAAATATTTTTTGTTAGGGCTGCAAATTGGCATGAAGGGAGCTAGATAGATTGCGCACAGAACTCTAAGCTTCGATTTTTTTGATTTTTTTTTCGATTTTTTTTGACCACTTTAAAGGGCCGTTGCTATGCCGTTGCTAGGGCCCGGGGTCCCATATTCGAAAGCACACGATTCCCACAAATATTGGTCCTACCTACCAAATTTCATTGGAATCGGTTGAGTGGTTTAGCCCCAAGGCTTGACCAAAGTTTCGCGGACAGACAAACAGATGGAAATGTCCAGAATAAGGGTGCTCTAAGAGCAGCCAATAATCAATCAATAATCAACTAGACGGGAAGCACTCGGTAGAGTGCAAAACCTCCGCCGTCAATACTGCTGGGTCACTTAAGTGAACCTGATATCCTATTCATTGCTGGTCAAAACGAATCAGACTCTACTGAACCACGATTGAATAAACTAAACTAGATCTACGCGCATGTAGAAATGCCAAAAAAAAAATCGAAATTTTTTTGAAAAAAAAGTTGCAAAATTTCGAATTTTTTTTTTCTCTAACTAATTTTTTTTGGGGTGGGGGGGGGGGGTTGGAAATCACTTAAAACATGTAAAAATGCAAAAAAAATTCAAATATTTTCAAATAAAATCGAAATTTTTTTTGAAAAAAAGTTGCAATTTTTTTTTTCTCGAACAATTTTTTTTTTGGTTGGAAATCACTTAAAACATGTAAAAATGCAAAAAAATTCAAATATTTTCAAATAAAATCGAAATTTTTTTGAAAAAAAGTTGCAATTTTTTTTTTTTCTCGAACAATTTTTTTTTTTTGGTTGGAAATCACTTAAAACATGTAGAAATGCAAAAACAAAAATTCAAATATTTTTTCAAAATGGCCGCCATAGCGGCCATATTGGACTTTGGACCAAGTCCAAAATCTAATGGCATGATCCTTGGACCAAACCTAATCCCCCCACCAGGTTTTGTCGAAATCCGTCCAGGAGTTTTTCTGTAATACTGTTCACAAACAAACAAACAAACAGATAGGGGTGAAAACAGTAACCTCCATCCATCTTCGATGGCGGAGGTTAATAAATCTACGGATAATGGCAATGTATGTGACACAATCGGGTGCATGCCACATCAGTGTGACCGACCACTCCTTGGCTTTTATCACAAGATCTTGGCTATTCGTTGTTCACCTTGGCGTCTTCGTTTTCTATAGGTTTTCTTGGCGTATAGGTTTTCTATTATCATCGCTTTTCCGAAACCTTGTGAATTCTTGGTTTTTTTCATTGGCTCACCTTGGCATTTATGAAAATGAGGAGTGGTCACACTGTGCCACATGGATGACATGCGTATATGAGCCATCATAGCAGTGGCCCATAACGGCGCTCTTCCTAGTGCCGTTCCAGTTCACTTTGTTCCCAATCTCATACCGCACATGTATGAACGTATAAGATACCCCATTGCAGAAATTTTTTTTGAAAATCATCCCAACCTCAATTGTATGTTTTACTAAAGTATTTATTTGTATCTACATGACTCGTGAACCCGTTTGGTTCCTGTTGCGACAGCGGTTGATGAAAAAAAAAATCATTTCAACAAAAAAAGAATAAACCAATGTCATCCGCAGGGTGACCCATATCTTGCCAAAAGGTGACCACGTGTGACTTCTTTAAGGTCCCACTGAAGTGAACAGAGCTGCTATCCACCAGGAGCGACTCCTTGAGGAATATCTGCCTACGAGAGATTCCGATGAGAATCGTTCTAGAGTAACCATGAAAAATATGCGTTTGCCTCGTAACGTCACCAAATGACGACATAATGTCTTAAGCTTGACATTTCTAGAAAGCACTCATCGAGGCGTTCAATTTGAGGTACTACACGATATGGTTCCTAAAACTTGAAAATTTGACCTTGGGGTCAAATATGTTTGACCTCAGGCGCTAACCATGAAGGTCAAGGCCAATCGCCACCAAAAATTAATCAGCTGAGCACCAGACCATGAACTATATTCCCATGAAGTTTGAAGAAGATCCGATCAAAATTACTCAAAAATAAGGGTTTCGTCGACTCCCCTGATTTGCGACAATGACCTTGACCTTTGACCTTGACCTTCAAAATTTTATGCGCTGAAAGGGACCTCTATAGGCCTCTGATATGCGAAGTTACAAAAATTTCCAATGATAACTGTGCTCTGCAGAATTTTTTATACGTGATTACAGACAAACAAAAAACAAACAAAAAAAACAACAAAACAACAAAAAAAAAAACACAAGCTCACTAACATATCTTGCAAAATCTTCGTTTTGGCAAGATAAAAAAGATAGCTCCAGCGAACTATACCGCTGAGTTTGTTTCCATTGATCAAATACTCCCGAAGAGTACTTGACTGTATCGGGAATTAATTTTTAAAATCATTTTTTCGTTGCTCGATTTGAACGAAACTTGATACTGCACACCGCAGGCGAATGGTGAGTAAGTTGGCACTAAAATTTATGCGCTATCGTGTCCTGTTTTGGCTGTATTTCGGGAACATACATACATACATGCATTCATGCATACATACATACATACATACATACATACATACATACAAAATGAGGGTTTCAGTAATATATAGATAGGATGGATAGATGGCTACTTGTCAACACAAACTTGGGGTTTTGTTCTGCTGTTCCATTAGATATGGTGCAGGCACCTAAAACGACAACAGTCAAATACATTGAAAAGCATTATTCCTCTCTAAGCTGAATTGGAGTGGAAGTACTGTCTGAGGAACTGATCTGACAAAGCTCACAAATACAGATCAAGAGGTACGTACACTACCTGGATATTGGTGCAAATAGGTTATCAAACAAGAGAATGAAACCAATGTGCAAGGCAGGTAGTCAGAAAAAAATGAAAAAGCAAATGGTAATATAAATTAGGAAGTGATATTAAAGCATCAGAGGAATGCAAGCACTGACAAAAAAAGAATGTAAAATGATGGTGAATTTTACAATGCGATATTCTCACACGAAACACTCCACTTGGTACTCTTTGAGCCGAGCAATTGCTCTATGTGCTCCAGGATAACCGCAAGCTTTCGTTGCTGTGTTGTGCTGCAAAAGGTGATGCCTCCTGCATGAAGCTCCACCGCCCCAAGTTTCTCTGCAAACAATGCAACGGACAATAAGGAGATATGTGCAGATCAGACTGTTATTACCTCAGCCACCGAAGGTGAAAGAGGTTATGTTTTCACCCCTTTCTGTCTGTTTGTTAATTGCTGGAATCCTTTGGATTTCGGCAATTATGTTGGTCGGTTGTGTGTGTCATTCTGTATGTCTATCTGTCTGTCTTTTTGTGTGTTTGTTTACCCTGTAGCAGCCACACCGTTTCAGCGATCATGACCAAACTGTGTACAGACGTCGGCCATGGACAACTTAGATACTTGTCGTTTTTGGTGAATCGAGGTCAAAGGTCAAGGTCAAGGTCACCGAAAAACCGAAATTCTTATTTTCGCAATAACGTCTGCTAAAATGGTCATATCGACTTCAAACTAAATCCAAAATGTGCATCTTCCAATACTGCATCCAACCATATGTCTCATTGGGGTGTCACACCAACACCCTTATTAGCGGCCGGGGGTCGAATGTCAAGGGGGTTGGGTCAAAACTTTCAAACTGCGATAAAAACGCCATTTCAAGTCCGATTGACCTCCAAGTTATGATCATGACCAAACGAAGTGCTATAACTCATTAAACAGTCGCACTTTCTTACGAAGCAGGACATCTTCATATTTAAAGATCGGGGTCAAACTTAACCCAGAAACATCAACGGTAAATTCATGAGCATTCATGGGACGAATAACATCAGATTCCTCTTCCGAGGTCACACTTTTACAATGTGCCTCCAGCCAACAATTTGCAGGGTGTTTACAAAATCCCATTACCCCTTCCGCAGATCCTGATACATCTTGCTATAATTCACCGTCCGTCCGTCTGTCTGTTCCCAGGTACCGAAAAATGGCTGAACCGATCGCAACCATTTTTTGGGTGTGTAATCCTGGGACCCGGAGTAATCCGAACCGGAGTTGGTCGTCGGTAGTTGGAACTCTACTGCAGTCAGAAGAGTGACCCGGTTCGAGCAAGACATGCCGAGGGCGTGGTTTCCCCGGTGGTCAAAATCGCGTAGTTAATTAGGTAAATTGGTTTTAGACAAACAGACCCTACGCTACGCGGTTGAGTTATTGGCGTCCACGGTCGGTTCAGCGACCCACCAGCTCACGGGATTATCCGGAGCGACGGCCTACAATTCCGGCGAGTCTGGTGGGAGATGGCATAACCTCCCCCACCTGGCGGTTGTTCTCGCCACTGACCCCCGGCCCACAACAATATATATATATATATATATTTATATATATTTATATATATATATATATACATATATATGTATATACACACACACATACATATATACATATATTTTCATGGTCTGCACATGTATGGGATGCACGTCCGTTTGAGATCGGGTGTGAGTGCTTTGTCACGTTCCATACATTTTGACCTACATCTCCACCCGATTACACTTGCCTTCTGTTTTTTTAGTTTGCATTGGCAGGAACAATCGTCTGAGTGGCAGATAGGCTTTTGTTCTTTGCAGATTATGCGGTCTTATTATGTGAGACATAATCTGCGGCTGATGCTTACCATAACAGCCAGAGGGTGCTAATAGTATAAGTATATCACAACCCCTCTTCCCTCCTCAGGTATCCTCTGTATTATGTAGATTCCCTTGGAGTTAACACAAACAAAAAAGTATGCACAGGAACATTTACCTATTAAATGCTGAAGCACCAACCCATCGTAAAAATCGCCACTGATTGAACGAACCTTGATTTCTTCCTCCTGGAGCTGAGCATTCACCCAGTTGAGTAATACCTGCAGATGTAAGAATTAGTTCCTCACCATGTGTGTGAAATTTGAGTTGGGGTCTGTCTTTTTAAATCCTTAATGTAATCCAGTGTCATCTCTAGAGTGGGTGTGGAATCATAATGTCTGTGCATACCTCTTGCAAGAGGAGCATCTTGGGATCCTTCCTGGCACTTGGATGCAAAATGATTCTCCGGTTTTCATCTGAGTCAGACAAACATGGTTTTCAGCCTTGTTATTCATATCTACACAGTCTCAATTTTTTTTACAAACTCAAAAGGGAAAATAAACAGGCAATTGAAAAATATTACTTGTTTGTTTTGCCCTTCCTCTCCTTCCTCTTCCTCTTCTTATTCCCTGCCTTGGCCACGATATTCCTCCACTTCCCTCTGTCTTCATCCAACTGTCTCCACTTTTAGACCACCCAGACCTTACGATATGCCTCCTCACACAATCCTCCAATCTCGACCGTAGGTCTCCGTGTTTTCTTCCTACCTTGCTGCCTCAACCTATCGACTCTTTGCCATTCTCTCTTCTCCAATCCATACCAAGTGTCCAGCCCATCTCAGCTAGCATTTCAACAATCTCCCCATAAAACTCATTTGCACACCAATCACCTCCCTCAGTTCATCCTCATCCTTCAATCCACTCTCTTCACTCCTGTAATCCTCCTTACCCAGTTGTTCTTGCAAACCTGCAGCCTCTGTTATTGTCTGTCTGTCTGTCTGTCAGTGCCACTGCCTCCCAACCAGAAAGGTAGGCCAGCGTTTCACACGACATCAGAACCTTTACTCTCAATTTCCTTGATATATTTCTGTCTGCCATTACTACCTCCACCCTCCTCCACACATTCATACCCACCTGAATCCTCCTCACCTCTGCCTCGGACTTACCATCCACAGTTACTGGTTCTTCCCAGATACTCAAACCTATTTCTCTGCCTGATCTTCCTCCCATCTAACCTCTAACATTTATTTTCTCTGCTGCCTGACCCACATCACCTCGGTCTTCTCCACACTCAACTTCGGCCCATGCTTCCAAAATGTCTCTTTCACTCCCCCAGTACCTCCTGCATCTCCCGCCCACTCTTCACCACAACAGCCAGATCATCCACATGCAGCATCCTCCCCATACTACCCCTTATGTTCACCTTCCTGCATACCAACTTCATCACCATGATAAACATGAGTGGGCTGAGAGAATTTCCCTGCCTCAAACTGACCTTCACACTGAACTCCTCTGACATCCCATGACCAATCAAAACTCTTCCTTTCGTTCCCTTGTGCATCCCTTCCACCAACCTAACTTCTGCTTCTGGCACTCCCATCCATCTCAGTGTCACCATCACCATCTCTCTCGGCACAGTGTTGTTGGTCTTCTTCAGGTCCTCAAATCCCAATGACATCTCACCTTGCACCTCCAACCTCTTCTCCACCAGCTGTCTCAGCATGATCATCCCCCTACCCTTTCTAAACCCCTGCTGCTCTTCTCTGATCTCCATCTCCACACTCTTCCTAATCCTCCCATCCAGAATCATCTCCAGCACCTTCATTACATGACTTAGGAGCATAATGCCCCTGTACTTTCTCGGATCTTGAACATATCCCTTCCCCTTTCATAGCGGCACAATGAATCCTGTCTTTCGCTCCTCCAGAATCGAACCCTCTCTGCAACATACATTCAACAGCCTCTTCGTCCAACTGACTCCAACGTCTTCTCCTGCAATTATAATTTCTATGCACACCTCACCAATGCCTTGCACTGTTCCTTTCCCCATCCTTCTCAACGCCATCCACAACTCTATGATCTCCAGCAACTCCACTTTTCCCTCGACATAACATGGTAGCTCCAGGTTGCCATTGCTTCTTTCCCAGTCAACAGCTACTTGAATTTAACTTTAAACTAAATCGCAATGGAGAACATATTAGACCCCATAAAAGTCTTTTATGGAGTAATTCCTTTGAGGCAAAGAGCGAACCGTTTGAAGGAAGCAGTTTCTTAATTTGAGTACAATAGTAATCATTGCACAAGATGTTGATCTCAATATATTGCTATAAATATTATTACACACTGACACACTCACATTTGCTGAAATGTTAAGGCTACACACATTATCAAACAATTCAACCACTTGAGGGACACGCATTGACATACAACAAAAAGCTGATATATTTTTACAACAGTCAAAAGGATGAGATCACCCAGACCCAGTCATATGAATTATTGAGCAGGAATGACTCAGAAGTTTGGGTGCCAAGTTTCACAAACAAGCATTCTAATCAATTGAGGTGATCAGCTATAAAAGACTAATTGCAGGAATGGCACTTTCCAAGACAAAGAATCAAAGAAGAAAAACTGTTCATAAAGAAAAATTGTAATACATACAATCAACAAGAGACTTTCAAAATGACGAATGAATGCCAACGATGTCTTTAGCGCATGAGCTGTGTGTGCGTTTTCATTGACTTGTTTCCTGATTTTTAGGACACTTTTAACTTTCCCTTTCCAGCGTGGAACTTTTAACCTTCTGTTTCTATCATGGAACTTTTAACTTTCCATTTCTAGCATGGAACTTTTAACTTTCTGTTTAGAGCGTGGAACTTTTAAACTCTAATTGAATGCATGGAACTTTTAACTTTCCATTTCTGGTGTGGAACTTTTAACTTTAATTTAAAGCGTGGAACTTTTAACTTTCCGTTTTTAGTGTGGAACTTTTAACTTTCCGTTTTTAGCGTGGAACTTTTAACTTTCCGTTTTTAGCATGGAACTTTTAACTTTCCATTTGTCGCGTGGAACTTTTAACTTTCCGTTTCGAGTGTGGAACTTTTGACTTTAAATTTCTAGAATGGAACTTTTATCTTTAAATTTCAGGCATGGAACTTAATTTTCGTTTGGAACTTTAAACTTTCCGTTTCTCGCATGTAACTTTAAACTTTCTGTTTCCAGCATGGAACTTTTAACTTTAAATTTCTCGGATGAACTTTTAACTTTCTGTTTCTAGCGTAGAACTTTTAACTTTCCTTTTCTAGTGTGGAATTTAAAATTTCTGTAGTGGAGCTTTGAACTTCAAATTTCTCGTGTGGAACTTTTAACTTTCCATTTCGAGCATGGAAGCTTGAACTTTAAATTTCTTCCATGGAACTTTTAACTTTCCGTTTCTTGCGTGGCACTTTTAACTTTTTTGTTTCTGGTGTGGATCTTTTAACTTTCTGCTTCAAGCTTGGCACTTTTAACTTTCCCTTTCTAACGTGGAACTTTTAACTTTCTGTTTCGAGTGTGGAACTTATAACTTTACATTTCTAGCATGGAACTTTCAGCTTTCGCATGGAACTTTTAACCTTCCGTTTCTTGTGTGGTATTTTTAACTATCCATTTTTGGCGTGGCACTTTTAACTTTCCGTTTCCTGTGTGGTACTTTAAACTTTCCATTTCTTGTGTGGTATTTTTAACTATCCGTTTCTGGCGTGGAACTTTTAACTTTCCATTTCTTGTGTGGTACTTTCAACTTTCCATTTCTTCTGTGGTACTTTTAACTTTCCATTTCTAGCATGGCACTTTTAACTTTCCGTTTCTTGCGTGGCACTTTTAACTTTCCATTTCTAGCATGGCACTTTTAACTTTCCCTTTCTAACGTGGAACTTTTAATTTTCCGTTTCTTGTGTGAAACTTATAACTTTAAATTTCTAGCATGGAACTTTCAGCTTTCACATGGATCTTTTAACTTTCCGTTTCTTGTGTGGTACTTTAAACTTTCCATTTCTTGTGTGGTATTTTTAACTATCCGTTTTTGGTGTGGCACTTTTAACTTTCCGTTTCTAGCGTGGCACTTTTAACTTTCCATTTCTAGTGTGGCACTTTTAACTTTCCGTTTCTTGTGTGAAACTTATAACTTAAAATTTCTAGCATGGAACTTTCAGCTTTCACATGGATCTTTTAACTTTCCGTTTCTTGTGTGGTACTTTAAACTTTCCATTTCTTGTGTGGTATTTTTAACTATCCGTTTTTGGTGTGGCACTTTTAACTTTCCGTTTCTAGCGTGGCACTTTTAACTTTCCATTTCTAGTGTGGCACTTTTAACTTTCCGTTTCTAGCGTGGAACTTTAAACTTTCAGTTTCTCACATGGAACTTTAAACTTTCCGTGTCTAGTGTGGAACTTTTAACTTTCCATTTCTAGTGTGGCACTTTTAACTTTCCGTTTCTAGCGTGGAACTTTAAACTTTCAGTTTCTCACATGGAACTTTTAACTTTCCGTTTCTAGCGTGGCACTTTTAACTTTCCATTTCTAGTGTGGCACTTTTAACTTTCCGTTTCTTGCGTGGCACTTTTAACTTTCCATTTCTAGCGTGGCACTTTTAACTTTCCGTTTCTAGCGTGGAACTTTAAACTTTCAGTTTCTCACATGGAACTTTAAACTTTCCGTGTCTAGTGTGGAACTTTCAACTTTAAATTTCTCTCATGGAACTTTTAACTTTTGTGTGGAACTTTTAATTTTCCGTTTCTCACGTGTAACTTTAAATTTCCGTTTTTCACATGGAACTTTAAACTTTCCGTTTCTCGTGTGGAACTCTCAACTTTAAATTTCTAGCATGGAACTTTTAACTTTTGCGTGGAACTTTTAATTTTCCGTTTCTCGCGTGTAACTTTTAACTTTCTGTTTCTCGCGTGGAACTTATAATTTTCTGTTTCTCGCGTGGAAATTTTAACTTTCCGTTTTTTGCGTGGAACTTTAAACTTTCAGTTTCTCGCATGAAACTTTAAGCTTTCCGTTTCCAGCATGGAACTTTGAACTTTAAATTTCTCGCATCAACTTTTAACTTTCCATTTCTAACGTGGAACATTTAACTTCCGTTTCCAGCATGGAACCTTGAACTTTAAATTTCTCGCATGGAACTTTTAACTTTCCGTTTCTTGTGTGGTACTTATAACTTTTCATTTCTTGTGTGGTACTTTTAACTTTCCGTTTCTTGTGTGGTACTTTTAAATTTTTCATTTCTTGTGTGGTACTTTTAACTTTCCGTTTCTCGCGTGGCACTTTTAACTTTCCATTTCTAGCATGGAACTTTAAACTTTCCGTTTCTCGTGTGGAACTTTTAACTTTAAATTTCTTGCATGGAACTTTGAATTTTCCGTTTCTCACGTGGAAATTTTAACTTTCCGTTTCTCGCGTGGAACTTTAAACTTTCAGTTTCTCGCATATAACTTTAAACTTTCCGTTTCCAGCATGGAACTTTTAACTTTAAATTTCTCGGATGAACTTTTAACTTTCCATTTCTAGCGTGGAACATTTAACTTCCGTTTCCAGCATGGAACCTTGAACTTTAAATTTCTCGCATGGAACTTTTAACTTTCCATTTCTAGCGTGGAACATTTAACTTTCCGTTTCCACTGTGGAACTTTTAACTTTCCATTTCTCGTGTGGAACTTTTAACATTCCGTTTCTAGCGTGGAACCTTGAACTTTAAATTTCTCGCATGGAACTTTTAACTTTCTGTTTCGGCGTGGAACTTTTAACTTTCCCTTTCTCGTGTGGATCTTTTAACTTTCCGTATCTCGTGTGGAACTTTTTAACTTTCTCATTCTAACGTGGAACTTTTAACTTTCCGTTTCTTGTGTGAAACTTTTAACTTTCCGTTTCTGGCGTGGATCTTTTAACTTTCCTTTTCAAGCGTGGCACTTTTAACTTTCCGTTCCTTGCGTGGCACTTTCAACTTTCCGTTTCTGGTGTGAATCTTTTAACTTTCCGTTTCTAGTGTGTAACTTTTAACTTGCCCTTTCTAACGTGGAACTTTTAACTTTCCGTTTCTTGTGTGAAACTTATAACCTTAAATTTCTAGCATGGAACTTTTAACTTTCGCATGGAACTTTTAACTTTCGCATGGAACTTTTAAATTTCTGTTTCTTGTGTGGTACTTTTAACTTTCCATTTCTTGTGTGGTACTTTTAACTTTCCGTTTCTCGCGTGGCACTTTTAACTTTCCATTTCTAGCGTGGCACTTTTAACTTTCCGTTTCTCGCATGGAACTTTTAACTTTAAATTTCTCGGATGAACTTTTAACTTTCCATTTCTTGCATGGAACTTTTAATTTTCCGTTTCTCGCGTGGAAATTTTAACTTTCAGTTTCTCGCATGTAACTTTAAGCTTTCCGTTTCCAGCATGGAACTTTTAACTTTAAATTTCTCGGATGAACTTTTAACTTTCCATTTCTAGCGTGGAACATTTAACTTTCCGTTTCCAGCCTGGAACGTTGAACTTTGAATTTCTCGCATGGAACTTTTAACTTTCCATTTCTAGCATGGAACATTTAACTTTCCGTTTCCACCGTGGAACTTTTAACTTTCCGTTTCTCGTGTGGAACTTTTAACATTCCGTTTCTAGCGTGGAACCTTGAACTTTAAGTTTCTCGCATGGAACTTTTAACTTTCTGTTTCTGGCATGGAACTTTTAACTTTCCCTTTCTCCTGTGGATCTTTAAACTTTCCATTTCTTGTGTGGTACTTTTAACTCTGCGTTTCTGGCGTGGCAATTTTAGCTTTCCGTTTTTAGCATGGCACTTTTAACTTTCCATTTCTCGGGTGGGACTTTTACCTTTCTGTTTCTAGCGTGGAACGTTTAACTTTCCATTTCTTGTGTGGTACTTTTAACTTTCCATTTCTTCTGTGGCACTTTCACCTTTCCATTTCTAGCGTGGAACTTTAAACTTTCTGTTTCTCTTGTGGATCTTTTAACTTTCCGTTTCAAGCTTGGCACTTTTCACTTTCCGTTTGTCGCGTGTAACTTTTAACTTTCCGTTTCTCACATGGAACTTTAAACTTTCCGTTTCCAGTGTGGAACTTTCAACTTTAAATTTCTTGCATGGAACTTTTAACTTTTGCGTGGAACTTTTAATTTTCCGTTTCTCACGTGTAACTTTAAATTTCCGTTTTTTGCATGGAACTTTTAACTTTCCGTTTCTGGTGTGGAACTTTCAACTTTAAATTTCTTGCATGGAACTTTTAACTTTTGCGTGGAACTTTTCATTTTCCGTTTCTTGCGTGTAACTTTTAAGTTTCCGTTTCTCGCATGGAACTTTAAACTTTCCGTTTCTAGTGTGGAACTTTCAAGTTTAAATTTCTAGCATGGAACTTGTAACTTTTGCGTGGAACTTATAATTTTCTGTTTCTCGCGTGGAAATTTTAACTTTCCGTTTTTCGTGTGGAACTTTAAACTTTCAGTTTCTCGCATGTAACTTTAAGCTTTCTGTTTCCAGCATGGAACTTTTAACTTTAAATTTCTCGGATGAACTTTTAACTTTCCGTCTCCAGCATGGAAACCTTGAACTTTAAATTTATTGCATGGAACTTTTAACTTTCCGTTTCTGGCGTGGATCTTTTAACTTTCCTTTCCAAGCGTGGCACTTTTAACTTTCCGTTTCTTTCGTGGCACTTTTAACTTTCTGTTTCTGGTGTGGATCTTTTTACTTTCCGTTTCTAGTGTGTAACTTTTAACTTTCCCTTTCTAATGTGGAGCTTTTAACTTTCCGTTTCGAGTGTGAAACTTATAACTTTAAATTTCTAGCATGTAACTTTTAACTTTCGCGTGGAACTTTTAACTTTCCGTTTCTTGTGTGGTACTTTTAACTTTCCATTTCTTGTGTGGTACTTTTAACTTTCCGTTTCTCGCGTGGCACTTTTAACTTTCCATTTCTAGCGTGGCACTTTTAACTTTCCGTTTCTCGTGTGGAACTTTTAACTTTAAATTTCTTGCATGGAACTTTTAATTTTTCCGTTTCTCGAGTGGAAATTTTAACTTTCCGTTTCTCGCATGGAACTTTAAACTTTCAGTTTCTCGCATGTAACTTTAAGCTTTCCGTTTCCAGCATGGAACTTTTAACTTTAAATTTCTCGGATGAACTTTTAACTTTCCATTTCTAGCGTGGAACATTTAACTTTCCGTTTCCAGCCTGGAACCTTGAACTTTGAATTTCTTGCATGGAACTTTTAACTTTCCATTTCTAGCGTGGAACATTTAACTTTCCTTTTCCACCGTGGAACTTTTAAATTTCCGTTTCTCGTGTGGAACTTTTAACATTCCGTTTCTAGCGTGGAACCTTGAACTTTAAATTTCTCACATGGAACTTTTAACTTTCTGTTTCTGGCGTGGAACTTTTAACTTTCCCTTTCTCGTGTGGATCTTTTAACTTTCCGTTTCGCGTGTGGAACTTTTTAACTTTCTCATTCTCACGTGGAACTTTTAACTTTCCGTTTCTTGTGTGAAACTTATAACTTTAAATTTTTCGCATGGAACTTTCAACTTTCGCATGGAACTTTTAACTTTCCGTTTCTTGTGGGGTACTTTAAACTTTCCATTTCTTGTGTGGTACTTTTAACTCTGCGTTTCTGGTGTGGCAATTTTAACTTTCGTTTATAGCATGGCACTTTTAACTTTCCATTTCTCGGGTGGGACTTTTAACTTTCCGTTTCTAGCGTGGAACGTTTAACTTTCCATTTCTTGTGTGGTACTTTTAACTTTCCATTTCTTCTGTGGCACTTTTAACTTTCCATTTCTAGCGTGGAACTTTAAACTTTCTGTTTCTCTTGTGGATCTTTTAACTTTCCGTTTCAAGCTTGGCACTTTTAACTTTCCGTTTGTCGCGTGTAACTTTTAACTTTCCGTTTTTCACATGGAACTTTAAACTTTCCATTTCTTGTGTGGAACTCTCAACTTTAAATTTCTAGCATGGAACTTTTAACTTTTGCGTGGAACTTTTAATTTTCCGTTTCTCACGTGTAACTTTAAATTTCCGTTTTTTGCATGGAACTTTAAACGTTCCGTTTCTGGTGTGGAACTTTCAACTTTAAATTTCTAGCATGGAACTTTTAACTTTTGCGTGGAACTTTTAATTTTCCGTTTCTTGCGTGTAACTTTTAACTTTCCGTTTTTCGTGTGGAACTTTAAACTTTCAGTTTCTCGCATGTAACTTTAAGCTTTCTGTTTCCAGCATGGAACTTTTAACTTTAAATTTCTCGGATGAACTTTTAACTTTCCGTTTCTAGCATGGAACCTTGAACTTTAAAGTTCTCGCTTGGAACTTTTTAACTCTCTGTTTCTGGCGTTCAGCATTTCCAGCTTGGAACTTTTTAACTCTCTGTTTCTGGCGTTCAGCATTTCCAGCTTGGACCTTTTAACTTTCCATTTATCGTGTGGATATTTTAACTTTCCCTTTCTAGTGTGGATCTTTTAACTTTCCATTTCTCGTGTGGAACTTTTTAACTTCTCTTTCAAATGTGGAACTTTTAACTTTCATTTTCTAGCATAGAACTTTAAATTTAAAATTTTTAAATATACTGATTTTGGCTCACCTTTTCCCATGTAAGTGAATGGGGGATTTTCAGCGATTCATATTTTTTTTTCCCCTAAAAAGTAAACCCCCTTTTTATCCCAAGGTATATTAATTTGACTCCCCTTTTCACCTCGGGGAACTTTTCAAATAACCAATGCAACAAGATAAAGATTTGTTCAAGTAGTAATTTAGTAATGTGATTTGTTAAATGTGATTCGAAAGAAATATCTGAAACATGTAAGCCTCGGGACACTCTTTTTCAAATAACCAATGCATATTGTTTAGCTCACTCATTGAACCTATAAAGATTTGTTCATTCTCAAATTCCTTCAACAGTTTAATTTTCTTTGCACAATAATCCCCATCTAAAATATTTAAAAATAAAACATTTGAGTCTTTATATTTTTTAAGACACCCCTTTTGTGCCATTACGAAATGATAAACTTCTCTTAATGCTCTTGTTTGACCACCCCCTGAGCCACATATCATTTTGAGATTATAGTAAATTGTTTTTTCATTGTTCAATTGATAACCATCAAAGTTTTCAGTCCATTCAAGGATATTTATTTTTTTCTTTACATCCTCGAACTTAGTAGTTTTTAAATTGATTGACTTATTTGTTTTATTTACCTTTGTTTTAGTTATTTTTTCAATAAGACTTATTTGATATTTTCCACATTCATTATGTTTTCCATTTATATACCAAGACTGAGATTTTCTCCACTCTTTAGTTTGATTAATACTTGGTTTGACCATTTATATATTGTGAAAAAATGCGGCGGTAGCCCTTAAAAACCCTAACCCATCTTCCCATAGTTAAAACACAATCTATTCTATACACTCCATCATGGAATATCCATATGGAACACAATCTATTCTAAATCTATCTAAAATAAATCTCATCATCAAAGGCTCCTAATGCCTTTATATTTACTTCTTCACTATATATCTTATGTTTATAACTTCTTATTGTATTCATTTTCCTATATTCTTCTTTCTTATTCATCATACAATTATAATAATTTCTAAAAGTTATTGATTTCTTCATTACAAATTTCTTTATTCCCTTTAACCTCATCAATCTGATCACCATACTTATAAGCATATGCCTTTGCTCTCAATCCAATAAACTCACTCATTACTTTTCCACCCAACTCATCCTTAAACTTACCAATAACCTTTTCATTCTTTTTGGAAAATAACTCACTCTTCTTACTAAAATTCCTTGTATCATATACTCCAACATTTTTCTTCATATCTTTATAAACATCATCAGTTTTTATATCTTGGATAAAACTATCAGTGTCCATTTACAACAATGAAACATTTTCGCCATACTCTTTCTTTCAGCCATTTTTCAAATAATCATACATCAATATCTTTGATAAATGAAGAACTGCTGTTCCAATATAAATTGGTTTATCCATTACAATACTTTCATTTTCCATATGAATAGCAGAAAGGTTCTCTGAAAAACCTCTTTTCTCTCAAAACTTGGTTTATTTATCAATCTAGAAGCTTCTTTCCAAGATGTTGCAAATCTAATGTTTTGCCTGTTTCTAACATTTTCCATTGTCTTTCCAAAGACAGCATTATTCATTAATTTATAGAATTCCTCTTCAAATTTTACTTTTGTATTTGTTCTCAGATCTGTATTGAATTTAATATACTTTTTCATCCAAGGACTTTGTTTAAATTTTAAAACTCTATGAATTTTAGCGACTCTCAATCCTTCTCTCAAAAACTGTTTCAAGCTTCTCTGATGCAAAACATATCCCTCTTTATCATAGAATGTTGTTAATAACTTTTCTGTTGATTTGCCTTTAATATTAAAACTTTTATGATAATCACTTTACCATTCTTTCTTTGGGGTTTCTTTCTCACATGCAAAAGGAAGGTCTTTATGCTTATTATGAAGCTCACTTGGGTACCTCAAATCAACTTCAAAATAATAACCTTCTTCTTCCTCATTCAATTCCTCTTGAGAAGAAATAACAATATTCATCAAAGCCTTTTCATAATCCTTTTCTTCCACCCACTCTAATTTACCATAAGGCAGAGATTGAGACATTGCCCACCCATACAAATTAGTAGCATCAAAATACATCAAATAACTACTATCTTTTTCACTATCATAATTTGGAAGATATTTATTATTTGCTTTAGCATATCTTTTCGAACATACTTGTGATATTCCACCTCTCTTAGACTTCTCAATCATCAAAAGCATATCTACATCACTGATTAAATCCATATCTTGTTTTATCATTTTCAACATTGCACCCCAAGCTAAACCAGGAGCTGTGAAATAGTGGACAGGATCTAATCCATAACAATTTTTATTATGACAGAGTGATCGAAAAGCTTCAAACACATCAGCAAACAATAAAACATCTGTTTTTAGATACAAATCATGATATTCTCCAAGGTTCTTTATCTTAAATATTTTCCAAATTTCTTGTGCGTGTTTATATTCCTTATCACTTATCTCTTCTTCATAAAGGTTATTATAGAAACTTTCTTTTGAAGGAAATTGTGTTTCTTTAAATCTCATAAATGAATCCATATAATCTTATGGATAAATAACCTTTTTTGTAAGAATTTTCTCTTTACTTTGAATTTCATTCCTTGTTTGAATTTCCTCTCCAGTTAGAATTCCCTCTTTAATCAGAATTTCATCTTTCATCAGAATTTCCTCTTCAGTTAGATTCATTGTTTGAATTTCCTTTATAATTAGAATTTCATCTTCAGTTAGAATTTCTTCATTAATTTCCTCATTAATTAGAATTTTCTCTTTACTTTGAATTTCCTCTTTAGTTAAAATTTCCTCTTTTGGAAAGAATGAATTAAGATTTGGAAAAGACCCCGTGGAGCTTAGATTTGATGCGAGGTCGGCAAGTGGTGTTCCCATAAACTTGTAAGAATCTAGAAACCTAATACGAGTTAATGGTTTTTTGAATATCATTTTTGGAAGTGAAATATAATTTTGACTTGTATTTGTTATGGCAGAAATATTCCCTGGTGTTTTTGAAAGTTCATTTATAAATGGATGTGTATCATAGTTGGCGCTGTTGTGAAGAAAGACTGGAATAAAAGAAGGTAATTTATAATTAAGATTACAACAGGAATGAGTGGGACCTCTATATTTACCAGTAAGATGACAATGATCCCTAACTTTTGACTCCTCAATTTCCTCCTCACAAATATGACATATTGTTCTTTCTAAATTCTAATTTTTCTTCTTCGGTTAATTTCATCGGTTCATTTATTTCTTTCATTAATTTCGTTAGTCTTATACAATCCTTTTCTAATCGTTTTGCAAACTCTTATGAAGCTTTTTTTTCCACTCTAATGTTCAAGTTTATTATACTTTCCTCCAACAGATGATTTGATATAATAACAGAAACCACAAGGGATATGTTTTTGATATTTATTTGTATGTGATTCTTTTGGATTAGGAGAAGCAGTATTTATCTTTTTTAGGATACATTTAAAATCAGCGTATATCAAAAATGGGTGCATGATAGATTTATTATAATCTTCAAAATAAATCTTTTCACCAGGTTTAGACATTGTAATTACAGCTGATTTATGATTACTACAATATTTTGAATGTTGTTCTAATCGTTCTTTCGTATGAAATGAATTAAGACATCGCTTACAAGGATATATTTTGTTTGATGTTCTGAATACCTGAGAAGAGATTAATCTTGATAAATTATTGATGTATGTACAATGTGAATTCTTTCCAACACTAAAATATAAAAGATCAATGTGTGTTTCTTCATTTTTATAGTTGTTTGAAATTTTTAATATTTGAACTTTGTTTGTATCCATTAATCCAGAAACATTAATAGAAAGATTATTCTTTTTCTCAAATTTAGGAATATCTGTTCGTGGCATTGGGAATTTAAAATCTTTAATGTCCAAGGTATTCTCATATTTCATATATTGTTTTACTCTTTCTGAATTACAATTTGGTGAATGTAAGTGAGCAAAAACAGAGCAGAGAAAACATTTATTATCATTGTTCTTAATATTAACAACTGCCTTCTTTAGTTTTATTTCTTTTGGTAATTCAATATAAGAAGAAGCTTTAAGAGGGTTTGATTTTAGAATGTGTATATCTAAAAAGATGATTTTTAAAATATTAAATCCACTTCCTACCACTGTATTATCAACATCCTCCTCTTGTCTTGATAGTTCTTTATAAACCCCACTATTCAAAAAATCTTGAAATGGTGTTATAAAATGAAGATCTATTCTCATATAAGGAGTTTGTTCTTCATCTTGTATTTTCATATTCATTTTCACGCCCATATAAAACTTTAAAGTTTTCATTTCTTTTAATGTCTTTTTAATAACCTTTTCAACATCAGGTTTCACTATTTCAATTGATTCAGCTATTGATGATGGACCGGGTTCTCCAAATTGAAAAATCCTTATTTTTATATGCCCTTTAAATGCCCCATCATTGTTTTCAATATAATAGTCTCCCTTTACTTCAAACTCATTTTTCTTGTGTTTTTGTGATTGAAGATGTCTATTATAACTACTCTTCAAAACATCCTTTGAGCAGATATCACAATGTTTTCTTTCCAACTCAAGAGGAGATATTTGATGAAATATATTAAATGTATGTTTGGTTTGAAGGTGTTTTTTGTAATATTTATATTCGTGATTACAAACATCGCAGTATGTTGTATTCACCATATTTATATCATAAAACTTTGCTTAAACTAAAATTTTCTTGATGAAAATTTCGTTTAATTTATAGGTGAATCTGTGCTTAAAACCATTTTATCCTCCAACTTTTTTCATTTAATAAATACAATGTTTCAAGACACAAAAGACAAGTTTCAATCAATCTCTTCATTTGTCAAAGATACTGAGAAATATGTCAAGGATGTAAAATTGAACAAAGATAAATATAACAACTATTGGATAAAAACAATTATGGTAAATAATGGGTTCTTCAATTTCCTTCAGTGGAAGGGCTTTTTGCATACCTGGAAGAACATCAATTAAAGTATCTCTAACAAAATTTTCTCCTCTCCATCTGGTAATATATTCAAAACTAGAAAAAGCAATGAAACAAGAAAAAGTATCAAATAAAAACCTTATGGATGAAGCTTGAGAAAGAAAAGATAAGACCATCTGTAATATGTAAGGAGAAATTTGTATTTTTTTCAACAACCCTAAAGATGTAAATCCTGATGAAATAAAGGATGTTAATATATCAGGTGAAATGACATTTCGTTCAATAGTAGTTAAGGATCATTTTAAAATTACCTTTAATATAAAAAATGTTGTAGTTGAATCTGGTAATGAAAAAAAGTAGATAGATATCAATGGTAATGTTGTTTCTACTAATTAAATACGAATCAATATTCAACTGAAGATTTTGAAAGTATAGATGATTCTGAAGATTAATTTTAGTTTAAGTAAAGTTTTACTTTATAAATATGCAAGACTTCCCTGATTCTCCATATGACAAATTTGAGAATTGTCCTGCGTGTGAAAGACAGGGATTAACACAGAGTCAAAAGCCTATAAACAATGTATATTCTGCGATTATCTTATAATTAATGATAATAAAAAATATAAAAAGGAAAATAATTTTTAGATTTACACCAAAAATGAATTACTTTCCAAGATTGATTAGAGAAATGAATGTAAATTATGAGGGTGATAACACACCTTTCCTTACAAGGGAAGAAACTGAACGTATTAGAGAAATGTTCAAAGGATTGTTGTTATATATTATTCATGGATGTAATTTTCAAGGAAATATCAACACAAGATATTGTATAAATAAAATAATGGATTATCTTGAAATTAAACCTGAACTTAGGATAAAATATAGAGTTTCTAAAAAAGCTAATCATAAATTAAATAACCTGTTTTCCAAATATATAAATGGATGATTTTTTTACCCATTTGGGAAAATAAGATAAAATTTAACAACCATAAAAATCTCCCAAATTCATTAAGATGTCTCATAGTTGGTTCAAGCGGATGCGGAAAAACCTGCTTACTTTTGAAGATTCTCCTGACTCCCAACTTTTTAGATTATGATAATTTAATAATTTTCACAAAGTTGAGTTTTCAACCAGAGTATTAACTACTCTCACAAGGTTTTAATGCTGGTCTTCAAAAAGAAGATATAATCGGTTTATTTAAACTTCAAAAAAACCAAAATGAACCGTAATTACTGTGTTGGTTTCAATTTCGGCTGCTTTTTCATCAACTTTAGCTGTTTTTGTAACAAGAATGACAGGTTTTCATTCCGTCTGACAACGTTAGCGTCCGTTTGTTAGGGGGGCCTGAGTAAGAAGGCTGGAAATGATTGTTTTAATGAAGCATCAGCCATTTTAGACCAGTTGATGAACATGAAAATAATTAATAAATCTCAATATAAAGACATTTTATCTCATATTAAATAATATGAGAAGCACAATCCTGAGTTTTAATTTCACAACAAGCGACCACACATCTTTATTCCCGTACCCACTACAACTTGACCCAATAAAAGAATATGAGGCATCTTTATTGTCCATGGAAACTTATAATACCTTATTTAATATAACCGAGAAAAATGACAAGTTTAGTTATAATCCGGGAAGTGCATACAAAACGATAACAGTCTCACCCAGAGCATATGAGATTTCTCAAATATCTTCCGAAATTGCTCGTCTTATGAAAGAACAGGGTGATGAACCAAAAAATATTGTTATCGATATTCAAAAACATACTTCAAAATCAACGATTAAACTTAAAAATAACTACAAGGTTGATTTCACAATTGATAATTCATTAGAGAGTTATTGGGTTTCTCCTCAAAATAGATTGAAACTAATGGGACGTTTTACAGTGATAATGTCATTCAAATATCCTCAGGAATAAATTCGGTATTAATTCACTGTGATTTGATTGATGGTGCTTATAATGATGGAATAAAAACAAATACAATATTTTCATTCAGCGCATACTCAACCCCAATTGGTTATAAATTCAATATGGAACCCAAAAATTTGGTTTATCTCCCTGTGTCAGGAAAAAACATACACAGAGTAAATTTTAGGATAACCGACCAAGATAATCGTATGATTTCTTTCAACGGGGAAGTTATATCCATCAGAATTCACCTACGTGAAATTTTCCTATAAATAAATACGATGGTTATTGTGGGAAAACACGAGTTGGGAAAATATAAAATAATTACAGGGGATGGGATGTTCCTTTCCTCATACTACAAGGGTGAAGGTATGTATCTTGGTAGAGGATACTATAAACCTAAGAGACAAAGGGGTGTCAGACATCAATTTAGAGGAGATGGGATAATTGATCCTCCAATGGGTATTGGTTCAACTATTCTTAAACATAAAGACCTAATTGGTTCAACTGCTTCTGCTGTGGGAAATGTAGCAGGTGCTGTAAAGAGCATAAAAGATGCCCAAAAGGAATCTCATAAATTACAAGCAATTAAAGAAATTAAGAAAGGCAAAACTCAGTTGTCCCCCCAAGAACGACAGAAAATAATTCAAATACTTGGGTCAGGGTTTCAGAAGTTTTAACATCTTTTTTCCTCAATAAATACAAGTATGGAAGCAATTGATAGTATCTATGATTTGGATGATACTACATATTATCATCTCAAACTCCACTAAAAAAGAAGATTACTTCAAGTTAAATGCAATAACTGGAACAGACTGGAACGGAAATGGTACAAAAAGTTTTGAAATAAATAATCAACAAACTTATTTGAATCTATCCGAAAGTTTCTTGTTGTGTAAATTTCCATTCACGGAGGCTGGGAGTAACACAAACGCTACACTCGTAAATGATTTCTTCTGGAAAATGTTTGATCGTGTTCGTTTGTACATTGGAACACAAGAAGTTGAAGCAGTTGATTATGTCTCTGCTCTATCCGAAATGATGAAATTTACACAATATACATTCAGCGATAGAATGGGAAAGGGGGCTGTCGAAGGTTTTATTCTTGATATGTCAATGGGAACAACCACAGAACCTGGATACACTCAAAGGAAAGGAATGTATACTGATGATACAAAAGCAGTTAATAGTTTTACTGTGGCAGTTCCTCTTAAAGGTATATTTGGATTTTGTGATCATGATTAAGTTCTGTATGGTCTTAAAATTAGATTTCAACTACAAAGGAATGATAATGAAAATAGATTACTTTTTGGAGTTGCTAGTGCTTTTGGTGATCAGAATAAATTTGTAATTGATGAAATGAGTTGGTATATTAGTGAATATACTCCTAATCTTAAAACAGAAGAGATGTTGAATAGAGAACTTAATTCAAAGAATCCACTCAGTGTATCATACCTCAAAAGAAGATGTCAACATGTTAAACTAAACCAAACCACTTGCACGTGGAATTTGGGTGTTCTGGAAGGAAAGCGACGATATCTGTGGATCATTTAAAAAAAAAACAGATGGCGATACTGCGACTGATAAGAATAATGCATTGAGTGATAATGCTAAGGTGAAACAACTTCGTGTTTCTTCAGATGGAACATTTTATCCATGAGATAGATTGGAAATTAATTGGGAAAAAAATGATTTTGCTGAAGCAAACAAGTCTTAACAAAAGGTGTGTGAAAGTAATGGAAATAAAGAACCTATTTTGGATATGACAGCATTTAAAAGTTTGAATGCAATCTTTGCGTTTGACCTGAGTGCTCAAAAGGAAACTATAAAGTCGAATCGAGTGGATACTTCCCTATACATTGAAAGAGGAGAGAGTGAAGAAGTTGATACATATTGTTTGCTTTTGGAAGAAACAAAATTTCAGATTAATTCAGATAATGGTGTTATGATTAGTCACATAATTTTTTGTTAAATAAATGAGTGGCAAAGTACCAACTGGGGTAGATGTTAATCAAATCAATCTTCATAAACTATCATCTTGTGTTCAAAATCAAAAGCCTTGTACGATTAACGTTAATACAATTCAGAGAAAAGGAGCAGTAAGAATTAATGTTTTGCTCACAAAAGAACAGGTTAAAATCTTGAACGATACAGGCTCACTTAAAATTAAAATGACAAAACCAATGTTGAAAAAATATTCAATAAGAGAGATGAGTGGAGGATTTCTCCCATTTCTAATTCCTTTATTTACTGGTTTAAGTGCGGTTGGAGCATTGACGGGTGGTATTTCAACAGCGGTGAAAACTGTCAACAAAAGGAAGGCTCAACTCTGGGCTCAAAAAGAATTGGAAAGACAAAACAAAGAGTTGGAGAAACAAATTGGTGGAAGTGGTGTAATTGTAGATTTTGGAAGTGGTGTAATTGTAGATTTTGCTGAAAAGCTTGAAGGTCTGCCTGATAAAGCGAGATTGTTAGTTGGAGATATGCTTTCTTCGATCGCACAAGCAGGTGTAAAATTAACTAAAAGAGGTAATGGATTATATCTTTAAAATAAATAAATGAGCATTGATGAGTGGTTTAAAGAATTTGGAAAGAAAACAACATCAAATTTACAACTTGTCAAATATTGTAAGAAATTAAATATTCATAATGTGGTTATTTGCATGAGAGATTAATTAACAAACGTGCCTAAACATACAAAGAATATTATTATGAACTTCGAAGATAATAATGGGAACGGTTCTCATTGGGTTTGTATATTTAATAGTAAAGACAAATATTATTTTGATAGTTTTGGTCTTCCACCACCTGTTGAAGTCATAAAATTCTTACAGAATGGTGTTTATCAAACATTTCAAGTCCAATAATTAAATTCCAAGTGTTGTGGTCAATTATGTCTATATGTGTTACTTCAACTCAACAAAAACAATTTTTTTATGACATTATTTTTAATCTAATATAAATGACATGTTGGTAAAGACGGTTCTATCTTTGGCATATCCCAAAACTGGATATTGATTCATCAAATTATTACACAAAGGCACAGACTGAACGACATAAATATTATATAACCAAAAATATTAATATGAAAAATGCTTATAAATTACAAAAATTATCCAAGCCCGACTGATGCGAATGACTTGGTGAGATAAAGCGATTTATCACAATATATATCCTGAAATAAAACCGCCGTGTATTCCAAAGATACAGAAGTGTTGATTTTATCTCCAGGTCATACAGAATTCACAGTTCGAATTAAAATAAATTTTTATAAAGAAGTGCGTATTGTTTGTATGAGAATAGAACAATGGGGGTATGATATGAATGATTTAGGGTATAGTTGGTCATTTAAAATTGACCTAAAAGACCTGGAACAATTAAATCAGTCTCCTAAGGAAGAATATTATCCACTTGGTATAGAGAATGAGTTTTGTGGGGCCACGATTAGTAAACAACAAATAAAATAATTTAATAAGGGCAAATATAATAATGGTTTTGCCCTAGTTTATATCATGAAAACAGAAAAAAAAACAGGATTATATATAATAAGTAGGGAAATACAAATTGATTTAACGATGGGAAGATGGGGAGGTATTTTGTGTCATTATATTATTCTAACATATATTTCTAATACATAAATGATGGCAAGAAGGCTTCAAGAAAATTATCATTTCTGTGTCCAAGCATACCTTCAAGAAAAGGGTATTCAGTATTTTAATAAATATCTTCTACAACATAAGAATGAGGTATTTTCAATAAAAGATTGGCATTATGATGATGTTGATAAACCGACAACTTTTGATTTAATTACAATGTTAAATAATGAAAAAATTATAAAGTTAAGAAAAGGTAAGGCTCTTTTAGAAATTCAAAAGAAATTTTATTGGTTTCCTGTTATAAAAATAATTATTTTGGATGCAGGAATAACAAGAAATCCTGATGAATATATGTATGATATTCTATGGGGTGTAAGTGATTCAAGGATAGTAAGGGACGAGGAAGGAGTTGAAGAGGAGGAAAAGGAGGAAAGAGAGAAGAGAGAGAAGGAGGAGAGCGAGGAGAGCGAGGAAAGAGTGAGAATGAATAAATATCAAAATATGGAAACCAGTGAGATTAAAAAAAGATTGGTGGTATTACAGAAAATAACTCAACCCACCGAGGAGGAAAACAAAGAATTGACAAGTCTTATTGCAATATTTTCGATGACTCTTGTCATCGGCAAGATATTGATTTTAATTCAAGTTTTTCATTTTTTTCTTAAATAAATGGAGGAGAGAGTGAAGGCTTTTCTAAGGATTCTTTATGTTTTAAAAATTAAGATTCAAATGTGCATGTTGGAAACTAAAAAGGTTTTTGCACTCTGCAGGAATTTTTCTCATAAATAAATGAATTATTGTCTCAAATGTAAAAAGAAAACTAATACAAAAATATTTCATATATTAAAAGTAAAAATAACAGGGTTATACAAAAAGGTATATGTTCGGTGTGTGGTTAAAAAAAAAAATCAATTTATCTCCAAACACAAACTTGGAGAAGATATACAAAAGTTTTTATCAGGAAGTAAATTTACAACTACTGGAATACCAGGGGAATTACATCTACCAGGGTATTCTTTCTGTGGTCCAGGCACAAACTTGGATAAAAGATTAGATGAGGCAGACAATCCTAAATCATGGAGTGAGCCCATCAATAGAGTTGATGAAGTGTGCATGAGACACAATATTGATTATGGGAATACCACAACTTTGGAAGAAAAGCATGAAGCCGATAGAGAAATGTTGTGTAATTTGTCTCTGATACAAAATCCAACCTTGAGAGAAAAAGTTGATAGGTTCATCGTGAAGAAGATGATCAGTGCTAAATTGAAACTTGGACTTGGAAATTCAAAAAACTTATAGGCTCTAATGATGTCATTCAGATTGAAGAGAAATTAGCTGATGAATTACATCAACCAATATTCACAAAGTTTCAGAGAAGGAAGGTTTATTCCAAGGAAGTTGATTTTTCTGGTCTGCTGATTTGATTGAACTCAATAATGATAAGGGGTACAAGTATGCTTTAACCATTATTGATTTGAGGAGTAGATACGCATGGGTTGTCCCTTTAAAAAAACAAAACAGGTAATACTCTTATGTTAGTCTTTCAACAGATATTTCATAAAAGTAAGAGAAAACCTAAAAAATTGTGGACTGATGAGGGTTGAGAGTTTTATAACAAGACATTTATGAATTTTCTAAAAAATAAGAGTATCACATTATACAGTACCTTTAATGAAGGGAAGGCCGTTGTTGTTGAACGTTTTAATCGTACCTTAGAAGAGAGACTATATAAAAAATTCACACAACTCGGTTCACAACAATGGTCATCTTTTATTCAGGATATTGTGGATAAGTATAATGACACGATTCACACGTCAACGAATATGAAACCATCAGAAACATTTACAAAATTAAAATATGAAAAAGAGATTAATGTCAGAAAACCTGAGTTCAAAGTTGGTGATATCATAAGAATATATAGGTGGAAAACTCATTTTGAAAAAGGTTACAATAAACGATGGACGAACGAACTTTTTAAAATTGTTGATGTAATCGATACGGTTCCTTGGACTTATAAGATGTATGATTTTGAAGGGGAAGAGATTTTAGGTTCATTTTATTCATAGGAATTACAAAAGACAAAACTAAGCAGATAATACCCTTGGGAGCAATGGGTTGGCGCTTCACTCCCTCCTACGATAAACCTTTGTGGACACTCGAGGGCCAAGTCCAAGGTGTATAACAGGGTTAAATTAAAAAATATATATATATATATATATATAATGTGTGTCAAGGGGGACGTTCCTAGATCTGTGAACCCAAAACACAGAATCCTCAAATGAATAGTCAAGGCTTAACTTTCGTTTGTTTGTTGGTGTGTGTGTGTGTGTGTGTGTGTGTGTGTGTGTGTGTGTGTGTGTGTGTGTGTGTGTGTGTGTGTGTGTGTATGTGTGTGTGCAATGGGAGCAATGGGTTGGCGCTTCACTCCCTCCTACAAAACACCGTTGTGGACACTCGAGGGCCAAGTCCGAGGTGTATAACAGTATATAATGTGTGTCAAGGGGGACGTTCTTAGATCTGTGAACCCGAAACACAGAATCCTCAAATGAATAGTCAAGGCTTAACTTTTGTTTGTTGGTGTGTGTGTGTGTGTGTGTGTATGTGTGTGTGTGTGTGTGTGTGTGTGTGTGTGTGTGTGTGTGTGTGTGTGTGTGTGTGTGTGTGTGTGTGTGCGCGCGCGCGCGCGCGCGTCCATGCGTCCGTCCGTCCGTCCGTCCTAATCCTCACATTCAAAATCTCAACCCCAACCCTCACATTCAAAATCTCAACCCCAACCCTCACATTCAAAATCTCAACCCCAACCCAACCCTCGCCCAACACAATGTATTTTTCAAAATGGGATTTCCACCTATATATATTTTTTACGTTTTTTTTTCTCTTCTTCCAATTCTGTCTTTTAAGGCTTTCAGGTTTGATGACGTAGAAAGGGGGAGTAAGCCTGCACTTTCTTCCCAGAAGTTTCTTGATCTTGCTCCCATCAAGCACCATCCTACAAAGAACTACATCGATAGGTTTAGATCCCAAAGAGTGATAGCATTTCAAGTCTCCAAAATAAACCCAACTTTCCAAGTTTTCAAGGTATAACCACATTCCTGTTGAGTTTCCAAGATATGTATCACATTGTGAGTTATCAAGCCAGAACCCACATTTCAAGTCTCCAAAATAAAACCAACTTACAAAGTCTCTAAGGGATAGCTCATTTCCTGATTTTTTTTCAAAATTTGTGAGTCTCCAAGGTAAAATTTGTATTCTGGCTCATCAAGGTCGAGCTCGTTCTGTGGGTCTTGGTCGATCACAAGGTCTCCAAGGTATAACTCTTTGGCTGGGTCATCAAGGACAAGCTCGTTCTGTGGGTCTTGGTCGCTCATAAGGTCTTCAACCAAGCCAACATTTTCACCCCAAGTTGTAGCAAAAGCAGTATTTTCATTTCGTATTTCAGATACAATTTCCTGTGAGAGAAAATAATAATGTATTAATTAAGTTATTTAATTATTAAATGAGTCGATGCTTAAATCAAACTGAAAATAGGAAAATAAAATCTTACCTCAATAGATAAGAGGTTTGAATCCAGTTCATCAACTTGAAGGTTTAGTTCCATACAAGTAGTAGATCTCCAAGGAACCCCAAAGTCATCCCACTCAAGGTCGATCGTTCTGTGGGTATTGGTTGCTCACAAGATCTTCAACCAAGCCAACAATTTCACCCCAAGTTGTGGCAAAATCGGTATTTTCAGATATAATTTCCTGTGAGAGAAAATAATAATGTATTAATTAAGTTATTTAATTATTAAATGAGTCGATGCTTAAATCAAACTGAAAATAGGAAAATAACATCTTACCTCAATAGATAAGAGGTTTGAATCCAGTTCATCGACTTGAAGGTTTAGTTCCATACAAGTAGTAGATCTCCAAGGAACCTCAAAGTCATTCCACTCAAGCTCAGTACAGCACTCCATTGGCAGATTTTTTTTTTTTTAAATGGAGTCTGGGTTGAACCTTTTTTAGAGAAAGACTGGTTGCTATGGTTTAAATTTAATTTTAAATTAAAAAAATTTAATTTTAAATCTCTATCGTGGAACTTTTAACTTTCCGTTTCTGGCGTGGACCTTGAACTTTAAATTTCTTGCATGGAACTTTTAACTTTCTGTTTTGAGCTTGGCACTTTTAACTTTCCGTTTGTCACATGGAACTTTTAACTTTCCATTTCTTGTGTGGAACTTTTAACTTTCCATTTCTAGCGTGGCACTTTTAAATTTCCGTTTCTAGCTTGGAACTTCTAACTTTCTGTTTCTAGCATGGAACCTTGAACTTTAAATTTTTCGCATGGAACTTTTAACTTTCCGTTGTAGCGTGGAACTTTCAACTTTCCATTTCGAGTGTGGAACTTTTGACTTTAAATTTCTGGCATGGAACTATTAACTCCAGCGTGGAACTTTTAACTTTCCATTTCTGCCATGTAACTTTTAGCTTTCCGTTTCCAGCATGGAACTTTTAACTTTAAATTTCTCGGATGAACTTTTAAGTTTCCGTTTCTCGCGTGGAACATTTAACTTACCTTTTCTTGCATGGAACTTTTAATTTTAAATTTCTATCGTGGAACTTTGAACTTTAAATTTCTCGCGTGGAACTTTTAACTTTCTGTTTCTCACCTAGAACTTGAACTCTAAATTTCTCGCATGGAACTTTTAACTTTTCGTTTCTTGCGTAGAACTTTTTACTTTCCGTTTGTAGCGTGGAACTTTTAACTTTCCGTTTCCGGCATGGAACTTTTAACTTTCCATTTCTAACGTGGAACTTTTAACTTTCCATTTCTAACATGGAACTTTTAACTTTCCGTTTTTTAACGTGGAACTTCTAACTTTCCGTTTTTTAACGTGGAACTTTTAAGTTTCCGTTTCTCGCGTGGAACTTTTAACTTTCCGTTTCTAGTGTAGAACTTTTAACTTGCCATTTGTAGCATGAAACTTTTAACTTGCCGTTTCTAACGTCAAAAATCTGGAAGCAAAATTGTCTTTAAAACATAATTTTAAGCATTTAAAGAAGGAATGGTAATTTCAATACGGTTATCCATAATTTTTCTGTTCCTGAATGCAAATCAGCCTCATGGAAATATCGGAAATAGGAGAAATATCCGTGGTTGAGAGGTGTCAAGTTCCTACCTTTTCCTGTTAATACAATTATTGAGCAGCAGCAGTGGTGCACGCACGCACGCACGCACGCATGCACACACACACACACACACACACACACACACACACACACACACACACACACACACACACACACACACACACACACACACACACACACACACACACACACACACACACACTTCTCCTCTTCGCAATCAATGTAAAATCCAGTATAATTAACTCCTTCACTGAAGGTGGGCAGAGGTTATGGTTTCACCCCTGTCTGTTTGTCTTTGAACAGAATATCTCGTAAAGTTGTGGACAGATTTGGATGAAACAAGGGAGATGAGTTGGTTTGGCGACAAGAAGGCGGCGATTCGATTTTGGTTGATGTCCGGATCCAGATCTGACTTTTCAGTGGGAAACAAAATGTAAAATGTTCCGCCTGGCAGAGGTACGTGCCCTCCCGAGTGCTGTTCTAGTTTATTTTGTGTCCCCGGAACAAAACGAACAATACACAGTATATTGAAAGCAAATCTAATCAAATTTGTTTTACAAAGGTATATGTCAGTGTATATTTATAACAGCCCTCATGGTTTCCACCCATTGCCCCCCCACCCCCACCAGCATGATTACCTGTAAATACCATCATTTTTTAACTTACCCTGTGCATTGACAAGCCCCAGATATGACCTTCCCATCAGTGTTTAGCATCACCCAAACTAGATAAGATGTCTCCTTCTGGGATGGCTGCCTCAATGTTGGGAATGATGGCATTGTCTTTCCAATTGCAGACGTCCAAGCCTGTCTTGCTCACATGAGGCAATCCTACAAGGTTCAAAGTCTACTCACTGCCTGCGATGGTTGAGGGTTTGGGTCGTATGCACCCGGCAACAGTTGGGACCTTGCACCAGTCAACGTAGTTGGAAGCTTGCAGTATGGGCTGGCAATCTCAACTTTTTGGGTGAGTTGAGAAAGTTCTCCAACTCTTTTTGTTGTGCAGAGATACACTGCTTTCGTGCAGGTACTTTTCCAAGCATTTTTGACTTCATTTAGAAGCTTTCTGAGCTATTCCATGGAAGAACCCTTGTCTCGCACACACAATTCACCTTAACATGCCTGAATAAATATTGTTGCTGAGGGGTTCTGCGCATGTGCACCAAGCATTCTGGAGGCAGATTAGTCATTTTGAAGCTCCAGTTTTGAATACCTCAACATAAGAATTCTTAACTGGAAAACTAAACTGACATCTCCAGCATATTAAGTCAGAAATATACATTGCAAATCATGATGCAGTTAAATGCAAATATAAACAGGGTGATATTATTTAAAGAAAAAAAAAACCACCTCATTTAAATGTTTAGATGCATCCCAAAGCAAAAAAAGATACAATGTGGTGGTGGTTTCTTCCTGAAGGCATTCAGATTGCAGCCGTTTGTTCATCCAGCCTGACCGGGGGTTTTTCCTTTGATATGAGCTCAGAGCAAAAGTGAAGAGAGCTATTCGAGAAAGCTTGGTGCAGTGGCAAAATTGACTTTGGTTCTCGATTGCTGCTAACTAGTCGCCTGATGGTAAACGAAAGTTTGTTCTCGCTGAAGTAATGACCCTGACGTGAACCCTTTATGACATCAAATGATGCCCAAACCCTCGCCAACTCCAATCCTGCCACTGTTGACAAAGTTTCATTATTCACTGCAATTGCTACCAAGCTGCTGCCATTCTGGTCTCAGGATCCAGCCTTGTGGTTGCACAAGTGGAGGCATCCTCCAGAAACTGGAATTACTGTGCTACATATGATGTTTGATCATGTGGTGCAGGCCTTGCCACCTCAGAGTAAGAGTGACGAATGTGATGTAATCCAACATTCACCGAATGACAAATATTATGCCCTCAAAGCTGTCCTCATCTCCCGGTTCCGTGACGGCGAATCATGATGCTTTGAACAAGTGATAGACCATCTCAAGATGCGTGACTCCCAGCTGTCACATTTGCTTGAACAGATCCAGCAAGTATTAAACAACGAACATTCCATTGATCCTCGGTGTGTATGTCGATGTCACATGCTTCTTCTGAAGTTGCCGCACAAAGCGCATTATGTGCCAGCAACTCACTCCAAATTAGAACTGTCATAACTCACCACACCGGCCTACATGGTTCCGAAAGCCAGCATGCTGACTGGTCGACTATTCACAGCCACAGCCGATCAACGACGATACTGCCATCGCCAATGTCGGCCTCGGATGGAAAGATGAACCTATAACAAAATATTGGATGTAAAGAACAGTGAGCCATGATCATCTGAAACCTACTTTGTACCAATGGTGTGAAACACTATATCAGCCGACAGCCGCCAATGCATGGGGAATAACAGTCAACACGGTGATGATTCAGACCTGTGTTAGTATAACCGTCCATTCACTGGTGTGACACGGCAGTGCCGCCCTCCCTGCGCCTGGCCTTTAAACATCAGGGATGCTCAAGCTAAATTCAATGCCCTCTTCCGACCTGGGCTTGTTTGACTTTCATCCAGTATCTATGCATCACCGTTCCACAAGGTTCCAAAGAATAATGGTGAGTGGCGTCCATGCAGCGATGACCACACTCTCAACAACACAACAATCACCGAGTGGTAGCCTACCCTTTCTCACATATCTGGAATTTTTCCTCAATGCTTGAAGGGGCAGAGGTGTTTTCAAAGATTGATCTGGTGAAGGCTCATCACTAAATCTCCATAGCAAAGCCAGACATGTCGAAGACGGCCATCATCACATCCTTTGGCTTTTTTGAATACAAAGCCTGGTGTTGGCTTAACAGTTAAGTTGGCTGGCTTAAGATCTTAGGGTCTTGAGTTTGAGCCCTGTCACTACGTTGAAATAACACCAGGTGGGTTGAATCAGCCTGTCATCCTTCTGAGGTGTGCGAAATTAGTTCCAGCTTACTGGTAGCAGGGGCACTGTATCAGTAGAACAGCTGCACTACCAGAAAAAATTATGCAACCAGCAGCCACAGACTGCATACAAAACAACAACACCACCGAGAAGGGCACTCGGTAGAGTGCATACCTCTGTCCTGTAATGCCTGATCCACGAGAACATATCTGGCCCAAATACAATTTTGAGGTGTCGTAGCATATTTCGTTTTTGGGCCCCATGTCTTAATAGTGAAGAATCACTTTAAAAATTCTCGTAGTCGGATCCGGATCCGGATCTTCACCAAAAATCGAATCAATTTGTCGTGGTCACACATTCAATCTGTCCACCAAGTTTCATCCGAATCTGTCCACAAATTTTTGAGATATCGTGCTACATATTAGTTTCGCCCTAACTTTCAATGGTGAAGAATCACTTTAAAAATTGTCATCAGATCCAGATCTGGATCCAGATGTTCACCAAAATTGAATCATTTCGTCATTGTCACACACCCAACATGTCCACTAAGTGTCATCCAAATCCATCCACAATTTGAGATATCGTGCGATATTTCGTTTTTGGCTCTTTCTCTCGATGGTGAAGAATCACTTAAAAATTCTCGAATCCAGATGCGGATTTGGATGTTCACCAAAATCTAATCAGTTCATCCTTGTCATATATCCAAGCTCTCCACCAAATTTCATCCAAATCCGTCCACAACTTTTTGAGATTTGTTCACAAACAAGAAAGATGTCATACATAGCATGAAATTGGTGAAATCCATAAAACAAGTTTGACCTGAAAAATAATTGATGGTTGACTTCAATAACTGAATACGCAAATCTTCTTAAAATTTCAAGTCAATCGGATGAAAACTGACAAGTTTCGAAATTTGGCCTATGTTGACCTTTGTCAAAAGGACCTCAAAAATAATTGTCTGGTTGAATTCAGTGACCTGAAATACAAGACCTCTTCAAATTTCAAGTCAATCACATGAAAATTGACAATTTTACAAATTCGGCCTATGTTGACCTTTTGGCCGACGTTGAGCTCAAAAATAATGGGGTGGTTGAAATCAGTGACCACACATGCAAATTCTCTTCAAATTTCAAGTCAATCGGATGAAAATTGAGGATTTTATAAATCTCACCCAAGTTGTTGACCTTTTGGCTTATGTTGACCTCAAAAATAATTGGTGGTTAAATTGAATAACAAAATATGCAACTCCTCTTCAAATTTTTGAATTTTAGGTGGTCAGATTTTTAGGCAGGGGTCAAATTTCGTGATCTTTTGATATCTGGAGACCTACATAATTAATGCATTAGCATACAACAGATACCAACGTATAGAGGATCAGATTAGTAACATTTTGAGTGGTCATGTCACTTTCTGACCATTGCTTGCAAAGTTATTCAACTATATATTTCCCTTACCCCAAAATCTGGTTCCGCATATTGGACTCGGGTGTCCGTCTTTAAGAGGTGATTACTTCCATGAAGCTGTGAGTTCCGGATTGCTTTCAAAGATTTTTTTCATCGATGGATAAAGGTTTTTCAAAAAAAGCATAATGAGAATTTGCCACCCCAATTGGTACCAATTGATGAAATTTTGAGGTCTGGCTCATGGACTAAATCTTCGATTTTTGCAAGTAACATACAAACAAACAGACAGACAGGGGTGAAAACATAACCTCCTTCACCTTCGGTGGCGGAGGTGATTCATTTTCAGCATATGTGAACTGGCAGGATACCCGTCACACAAAGAAAAGCCTCCTCCATAAGGAGGATAGATAAGAAAAGTATGACTCTTGACAACAACATGTTGACACACAGACAGGGTGAACAAACTGCACAAAATATAAAGTAATTATGAGGTTTAAAACAAATGACTAGTGACTCTTTGTGGTGAGTGAGAGTATCACGTCGTATAAAGCATATTTCCTATGGACCTTTTCATGGTGTTATTGTGGTTGAATAGTGACCCCTTGTAGTGAGCGCGAGTATAACTTCATATAAAGATTTGTTCGAGTAAGATTTTTTTTTTTCCAAGAAATACAAAAAAAATTTTTCTTACTTCTTGGACTGTTTCTCATTTGCAGAACTTGTTTTTATTGCCCCTCGTATAATCAAACTGAAAACCTATGTAAACCACTTTTCGTTTGGTTATCCCACATCATGCCAAATAACTTTATCTAAACTTTATTTGTACAGAATGCTCTCTCTTACCATCCATTGGTCCATGTTCAGCAACAGGCACCGTCTTGCTTCTTGCTCCTCCACATGTCTCCTTCTCCATTATGAGATGCCCTTTTGATCTCTTTCACTGCAAGTGACAAAAGCCTTGATTCTCAAACATGGAATTGTCATTGCTGTGGTTCACCATATCTAGTTTACAACATTGACAATAACGTAAATGTTTAACATGAAATATCATAACTTTGTAATCATGATTAGATTGGTTGAGAAATGTCATTATAAGTGTATGTACATAATTATGTTGCACAATAGTTTGGGTGTATTTTTCTCCACGGCCCACAATATTACAAGGGTGCTTTCAAAAGCAATTAGCATTGAACTTGTCTCTTCGCTGACGGTAGTTGGCAACATAACATATTTATATACAGTATGTATATATATATATATATATATATATATATATATATATATATATATATATATATATAAATAATAGTACAGTAATGCAGTTTATTGTCTGGCAATATTTGTAAAAATTTTATTCTACAAACGTTTTGTTTACTGATAACAGCCCAACATTAATTTTAGCAATACACAAACTTGTTTACTAAAAAACACTTATTATTAGTTCGTTTTATGTTGCCAGGTATCAGACAGTCGTTTTTTTGCAAGATACAATTCTTCTTGTGTTATGAATAATACACCGCAAGACGTAACTCCACCGTTACGTAGACATAGCGGAAGACGCAACACCGCCATCTTATTATTGTCAGGTCAGGCCAGATCAGATCTGTGACTTGCTACAAGTGAGTGCCATGTAAACCTGTACTAACCTGTTTCATGGCCGGGTTGTCAGCGACTAAACAGTCCTCCCCACCAGGTTTCCTGGTGAAGAAGGGGTATGGATGTTGACACCCAGCAGGATTAACAAGCTCAAATGAGCTAAGATCCTTGTCCTCTTAATGATGACGTCATAAAAACCAATATGACGTCATTGTGATGTATCAGGTTTGCGATAAATTATCTGTGCTAATGCCCGGCTTGATTCCCGCAAACAAAATTCAAACAGCTTGCCTGGTTTCGGAGATAATGGTATAGGCGATTTCCATTAGCGGCGATATTATGGCGTCAACTTTTTTTTCTCGGAAGAATTTCCAAAATCGGAGATGGTTACTGCCTGCGCGCGGGCTTTCTGCATATACATGGCAAGTTTCACGAAGATCCGATGAAAAATCTGGGCTGTGAAACAAAAAATGTCAAAAATAGGAATGACGTCATAAAAATTGATATGACGTCATAGTGATGTATCATATGTGAGGTAATCTCTGCTAATGCCCTGTTCGATTCCTGCAAACAGAATTCAAAAAGCTTTCCAAGTTTTGGAGATAATTTTTTAGGCAATTTCCATGAGTGGAGATATTTTGACATCATAACTGTTTTTCTCGGAGGAATTTTCAAAATCGGAGATGGTTACTGTCTGCACAGGGTATTTTTACATATATATGCCAAGTTTCAGGAAGTTTCGATGAAAACTGCAGGCTGTGAAACAAAAAAGTCCACAAGAAGAAGATGAAGAACAAGAACGTGAGTAAAGGGCCCTGTCACACCTTGACGTTTTAGCCAGCATGTGGCAACGTATCAAAATGTATGTAAAACGCTGGCGTACGCTGAACTATTGATGTTTTTTTACGTTTTGGGCGTATAATAACGTGTTGGACGTATGCATAACGTATTAGTAACGTACACAGAACGTTTCAATCACATATAGATAACTTATACCAACGAATGCTGAGCGTGTTGTCGGCGTTCACAACCTATGCCCAACGATAGTCTAACTTATTCATAGCGCGGCAGCGTATTGCCGACCATCACGTGGTGTAGGCTATTCATAGGTTGCGGCTCGACGATTCAAATCATAACCGCACTAGACATCGTAGTGTGAAGCCGCTGTCACACCTTGACATTTTAGCCAGCGTATGCCGACGTATGAAAAATTTGCCAAACCAAGCTGGCACACATCGAATACGTTATGGGTAAGTTTTGTATACGTTAAGAGCACGCTGGCATATGTCGTAGTACGTCGACAAATTTTGAGCATGTTGAAAATTTCTCGACGTACTTGGCATATGACACACGTTCCGCATACGCTGGCCATAAGTTGTAGGCACGTTACGCGATCGTTGACACGCGTCGACACACGCTACTTGTAAATTACTCATTAATCGAAACACGTCGAGGTAATGTTTAGCGTACCTGAAACTTATTTCTAACCTATGAGTAACGTGTTGTAGGCACGTTACGCGATCATTGACACATCGACACACGTTACTTGTAAGTTACTCATAAGTCGAAACACGTCAAGGTAATGGTTAGCGTCAGTGTTCTAGACTCACTGGTTTTTTTTTTTTCTTCGGTATGACGGTGATGTTGACACTTCGATTTCTAGTGTCTGGACCAGGGAGTCTGGAACACTGACGCTAACCATTACCTTGACGTGTTTCAACTTATGAGTAACTTACAAGTAACGTGTGTCGACGTGTGTCAACGATCGCGTAACGTGCCTACAACTTATGGCCAGCATTATGCGGAACGTGTGAGTCATATGCTGGCATATGTATAAAACTTTCAAGCATGGAAAATTTGTCTTACGGCTCGGTGCACTACGACGTATGCCAGCGTACTACGACGTATGCCAGCGTGCTCTTAACGTAAACAAAACATACCCATAACATATTCGACGTGTGCCAGCGTTTTTGACAAATTTTTCATACGTCGGCATACGCTGGCTAAATCGTCAAGGTGTGACAGGGCCTTAAGACTTAGAGATCCTCCACGAGGATCTAAAAACAAAACCTGTCGAAGCTTCGAGGAACTCTTTGTGATGCAATGACCATCCATACCAGGTGCACAATTATGGCTGCGCTGTGGACTTCTTCGAACAGTTGGGTTACCTTTTTCTCGAATTTGCACTCCAAGACACTATATAAAATACTTAGTTCCGCAAAATGCAAATAAAAATAGGGGCAATACCCCTGGGCGCTCACCTGGTAGAATAATGATACTGAGGAGGAAGTCAATGTGGGACGGAATCAGCAAAATGTACCAATACACCAATGTTATAGCAAATACCTATTTTGGGGGGCAACCCCCCACCCCCAGTAAACCCTCTTGACCTCAATTTTTTTTTAATTGCGTGAAGAAACATTGGTACATCACAGGTGATGAAGGTTATGGTCAAGTTTCATCGAAATTGTGTGTGTAGTTTTGGGGAAAAAAGCAAATACATATTTTGGGGTCAACCACCCCCTTAGACCACAGTTTTTTTTTAATGGTGTGAACAATCTTTGGTACATCATGGGCATTAAAGGTTGTAGTTAAGTTTAATTGGAATTGTGTGTGTAGTTTCTGAGAAGAGAGCAAATACCTATTTTGTGGGGCTCCCCTTCCCCGTAAACTCCCTCGGTAGACCCCTCAGACTCCGATTGTTTTGATGCCATGAACAAACTTTGGTACATCATGGGTGATGAAGGTTGCAGTCAAGTTTTATTGAAATTGTGTGTGTAGTTTCAGAAGAAGTTGCAAGTGTTTATGGACAGACAGATGGACGGACGGACGGATGGATGGACGGACTGACCAACTGACAGACGGACGGACAAAGCAACGTCCCGTAAGCTCCCATGAACTACATTCCAGGTGAGCTAACAATGAAAACCCACACCATGGAAGTACCTCCTGTGCTGCTGCCCTTCATAGGGCAGCTCACCGGATGATGGGATTGGGGCAAAGCCTTCATGACCTCCATTCTTTGATGAGAGGAGGAAAAGCATGGGGTACCTTTCCTGGGTCGGGTTGTGGTGATATCTGTCGGGAGTGGTGCTAAGGTATCATCCACCAGACGTCAGTCTCCTTGGATTAACCTGAGGCGGTCCCTTTGGGTGGGTGCCTGGAATGTCCTCACCCTAAGGGGATGATCACTTGTCTCTGCTATCACCTGAGCTCCAGGATTTGAACATCAGTATTGCAGCACCCTCTGAGGTTCAGATACCGGATGGTGTTGAGATCATGGTGGGTGGTCACGGCTACTATTGGTCTGGTAGTTCTGATGGTTACCACGCCCAAGGAGTTGCTGTAGCTGTGTCGAATAAGCTGACTCGCATGATAATTGAGGTATAATTGGTCAGCGAGCATATTATGAGACTGAGGATTCGTCACAATTTGGGGGTCATTTCCCTGGTCATTTAACTGAGGCGAGTGATCTCACTGTGAAGGAGGCAATCATGCCGTGCTCGTCTGTGGTTGATCAGTGCCCGAGGCAAGATAGCCTTCTTGTCTTGGGGGATTTCAATGCATCGACTGGCATTGATAGGGTAAGTTATGAGATATGTGTTGGTCCCCATGGGTCTGGAAATGTGAACCAGAATAGCACTAGGTTCCTTGACTTTGCAAGAAGCCATGGACTTAGGGTTGTTGGTTCATGGTTTCAGCACCCACAGGGTCATCGATGCACTTGATATTCCAACGCTGGTGGTGTGGCAAAGAAGATTGACCATTTGCTCATTGATGGTTGTTGGAGGATGCTCTGGGAAACTGCAGGGTCTAACAGAGTGCTCAGTTCCTACACTGACCACAGGCTTGTTGTAGCAACTCTGAAGTTTCAGCTCAAAACCAGGAGAATGGTACCATCCAAGCCTAATCTGGATGTTAAGCTTAAGGATGAGAGGGTCGCTAAAGGAATGTGAACGGGCTGTGTGGAGAGTTGGGGGGTTCTGGGTGTTTTCAGATGAATGTGGCAGATGGCACTTGTTGGAGCCAAATACAATCTGGCCTCACCAGTCGCAGTCAGTGGAGCATCAAGTGCCATATATAAGCTGAAAGGGGCTTCAAAAGTCACCAGATGGATGGAACAACGATATGTTGCCCTGATGAGCCTTAAGAAGAGCGAAACCAGGCCGGTGGCTTCGCTTTTCATCTGCCTGGTGACAGCCTTTGATTTTGCCTCACATAAAACGCTGGATGCCCTTTGGGGTTGGCAGGCATGATGCCATCATGATGTTGTCATCATCACGATGTTGGTCCAGGTAAGAATTTCATAATTGCATATTTATATATATGGGCTGTTTCACAGTCATGGTCATTTCTGGTATTTTGTACCCTTGCATGCTAAATAGCTAAATGAGAGGCTGTAGTATTGGTTCGGGAATTTTAGCAAATTGTATTGACCATCTGTGAAAAAATTGCTTCCCAAAAAATTTCTTCACTAACGTATTCATCTAGGTGTCTACTAACACCTATCAATTAGTGCAAACCCAAATCTTTGTGGAAAATTCTGGGGAGCCAATCAAAGTTCGGGTGCTCAGAGGGCCTCCTTGAAAAAAAATCGGAAAAATTAACTTTTGCCAATATTGACTTGTGGGATCTCTAACTAGGGGTTTTTTGGGGTGCTGAATTGATTCCAACCATTAGATTTGAGGACAAATGAATCCCTGGCCGTAAAATATTGATATGATACATTTTTAGATATCTCAGACTGTGTTTTGCGGTAATTTGGCTCAATTGATTCAGATTGTTCAAATTGTGCTGAAACCAGCATACATTTTTGAAACCACTGCTATATTGTTGGTTATACTTGTGCTCATGCTCAGTAGAATTCTCTGTGTTAGCTGATGTTAGCTAATATAAGAGCTTTTAGCTATAAAATGATTGTGTACCGGACTCAATAGAAGTTGAATATATTCAACGTAGAGTGGACCTATTAATGTTAAAACACATCACTGTATGTGTGTTCTGTCTGTTTTGTGTCAAAATTCCTCTAATCTAACATATGCACCAAGGATAGTCACTGTCTTCGAGGAGAGGATGGCAGAGAGATTGAAGATCTTAGCTGAAGGCCCTGTCACACCTTGACGATTTAGCCAGCATATGCCTGACATATGCAAAATTTGGCTAAAATGCTGGCACACGTCGAATACGTTATGGGTAAGTTTGTGTACGTTAAGAGCACGCTGGCATACATCGTAGTACGCTGGCTTTTTTCATAGTACGCTGGCATACGTCGTAGTACGCTGGCATATGTCGTAGTACGCCGAGGTGTTAGACAAATTTTCCATGCTTTAAATTTTTAGACGTATGACACACGTTCCGCATACGCTTGGCCATAAGTTGTAGGCACGTTACGCGATCGTTGACACGCGTCGACACACTTTACTTGTAAATTACTCAAAAGTCGAAACGCATCGAGGTAATGTTTAGCGTACCCGAAACTTATTTCTAACCTATGAGTAACGTGTTGTAGGCACGTTACGCGATCGTTGACCCACGTCGACACACGTTACTTGTAAGGTACTCATAAGTTGAAACGCGTCAAGGTAATGGTTAGCGTCAGTGTTCCAGACTCTTTTTTTTTTTTTTTTTTTTGCTGTATGACTGTGATGTTGACAATTCGATTTCTAGTGCGGTTATAATATAATATAATTAATAGGCTGCCTCTCAACGATTTAAATCATAACTGCACGAGAAGTCGAAGTGTCAACATCACCGTCATACCGAAGAAAAAAAACAAACAAACAAAAAAAAAAAACAGGGAGTCTGGAACACTGACGCTAACCATTACCTCGACATGTTTCAACTTATGAGTAACGTACAAGTAACGTGTGTCAACGATCGCGTAACATGCCTACAACTAATGGCCAGCGTATGCGGAACGTGTGTCATACGCCGAGTATGTCGAGAAATTTTCAACATGCTGAAAAATTCTCGACGTACTTGGCGTATGACGACGTATGCCAGTGAACTACGATGTCTGCCAGCGTACTACGACGTATGCCAGCGTGCTCTTAACGTATACAAAACGTACCCATAACGTATTCGACGTGTGCGAGCTTGGTTCGGCAAATTTTTCATACGTCAGCATACGCTGGCTAAAACGTCAAGGTGTGACAGCGGCTTCACACTTCGATGTCTAGTGCGGTTATGATTTGAATCGTCGAGCCGCAGCCTATGAATAGCCTACGCCACGTGATCGTCAGTGATACGCTGCCGCGCGCTATGCATAAGTTAGACTATCCTTGGGCATAGGTTGTGAACGCCGACAACACGCTCAGCATTCCTTGGTATAAGTTATCTATATGTGATTGAAATGTTCTGTGTACGTTACTAATATGTTATGCATATGTCCAACGCATTATTATATGCCCCAAACTTAAAAAAAACATCAATAGTTTAGTGTATGCCAGCGTTTTACATACATTTTGATACCTTGCCATACGCTGGCTAAAATGTCAAGGTGTGACAGGGCCCTGAAGGAGGAAGGACACCAGCACTCTGGGTCTGGTACTATGGCAGAATCGACCTCATCAAGGTAGTCATCAGGAGTGAGCGTGTCCCAGACCACACAGGTCATCTCAGCTGCATCATTGGAATGCTCAATACCTTCGCAGCAGCGGGCCACCATCAGTACGCAAAGGGAGCAAGGCTGTATGTACAGCTGATGCATCAGCGACAGGAGAGTCCTATGTTCCAGGAAACTCTATCCAAGTTCACTTTGTACGGCAACCATGTAGTCAGGTTGTCAGACCATGAATGGTCCGGCACATGGACAGACATCACGATATAAACCACACTCATGCGTGAGGCAAAATCCTCTGGTGGTATAAACAGAGGCCGCTTTCGGAATGAGTCCTCATAAATCTTGGGTTCAGAGTCTGAACCACTTCTCGTTCATTCACCAAGAGCTCGAAAGAAGCATGGTCAAATGTGGGGTACCTGTCCACACCGACGTTAAAAGAGCCCAAATGAAGAGAGATAACGATGCTGTCAACACCATAGTTGGGTGGTTGGAGGAAGTCAACCCTTTCGATGCCACACGGGACAAGAACACTCTGGTGTCCTTCTCAACTGGGTTCAGCAGCACTCCCGAAGACCAAGTCAACGCTGATCAAGCAGAAGAAGTTAGCAAAGCCATACAGGCTAAGATGGATGGGAAAACTGTTGTGGATGCAATGGTAACCAAACACAAGGTCAAATCACTTGCAAGCCTCAGATCTGGACCCAAAGTCAATGGCGAGAAGCTGGTCATTGACTTACTGAAGCTATTCAACCGCCTCATTGTCATCAGTCAGCGTGAAGTCAAGACCAAAGAAGCTCTGCGCTTTGAGTTGACGCCAAAACCGATGTCTCTGTTTGACAAAAATCAAAGTTGCGAAAGCCAGACAAGGCTGCCCGAGCAAGGTCCCTGAAGGCATGTGGCACCTGTCGAACAACCCCCCTGCACAAGCCTAGTGGTTGATGGTGGGTCGCTCCTGCACAATGTCAAGTCGGAGGCTAATTTACTTGGAAGGATGTTGCCGAGAGCTACCTCCGGTTTGTGAAGTCCATGGGGAGCCATCGCCTCCGGATAACGGTGGTCTTTGACGGATATGGCAGCTCCACCAAGGACCATGACCACTTGAGATGATCAAAGAATGCATGCTGTGACATTCAGATTCGTCTGGATCTCAAAATAATCATTGCAAGAGAAAAGTTCCTCGATAAAGGCCCAGTCACACCTTGACGTTTTAGCCAGGAATGGCAACGTATAAAAATGCACGTAAAACATTGGCGTACGCTGAAGTTTTGAGGTTTTTTTTTTTTAAGTTTTGGTCGTATTCATAACGTGTTGGTCGTATGCATAACATATTAGTAATGGGCACAGAATGTTTCGTTGTGTTAAAGATAACTTATACCAACGAATGCTTAGCCTGTTATCAGCGTTAACAACCTATGCCCAACGATAGTTTAACTTAGTCATAGCGCGCTGCACGTATCGCCGACGAACTCGTGGCGTTCTCTGTTAAAAACCTGCCGCACGCCGATTTAAATCACAACCGCCTGAAAATTGGAAGTGTCAACATCGCAGTCACACCTTGACGATTTAGCCAGCGTATGCCGACCTATGAAAAATGTGTCTAAAACGCTGGCACACGTTGAATACGGTATGGGTAAGTTGTGTATACGTTAGGAGCACGCTGAAAAACAATGAAGTACGCTGGCATATTACGTGGTACGTCTAGTACGTCGTGAAATTTCAAGCATGCTGAAAATTTTATGACATACTCGACGTATGGCTCACAAGTTCCGCATACGCTGGCATAAGTTCTGGACACGCTCCGCAATCGTTTACACACGCCGGCCACACGTTACTTGTAAGTTACTCATAAGTCGAAACACGTCGAGGTAATGTTTAGCATACCCGAAACTTCATTTTTAACCTACGAGTAACGTGCTTTGAACCTATTAGTAGCGTGCTTTGAACCTATGTGTAACATATCTCAAACGCACATTGTCGTATGTAGACGAATTTGATTGACGTCTTCAGGACGACCACAGAAGTTACTGAACGTGTTTCTAACTTACATCTACCGTATAATGGCGATTTGGCAGCGTTTAGGGGAATTGGTATATACAAATGGGCTTCACAAGAGGAACCCGTCAGTGTTCCTGACTCCATGTTGAGTAGATGTCAATGTCAGTAGCAGTGGCAGTTGCAGTAGCAGTTCGAGAGAATTTAGTGAATTCGATGTTATTAGTAGTAGTAGTAGTAGTAGTAGTTCGAGAGAATTTACTGATGTCTTTATTTGTAGTAGTATTAGTTCGAGAGAATTTAGTGTTGTCAATGTTAGTAGTAGTAGTAGTTCGAGAGAATTTAGTGATGTCGATGTTAGTAGTAGTAGTGTCAGTAGTAGTAGTTCGAGAGAATTTACTGATGTCTTTATTTGTAGTAGTATTAGTTCGAGAGAATTTAGTGTTGTCAATGTTAGTAGTAGTAGTAGTTCGAGAGAATTTAGTGATGTCGATGTTAGTAGTAGTAGTAGTGTCAGTAGTAGTAGTTCGAGAGAATTTAGTGATGTCGATGTTGGTAGTAGTAGTAGCAGTTCGAGAGAATTTCGTGATGTCGATGTTATTAGTAGTAGTAGTAGTTCGAGAGAATTTCGTGATGTCGATGTTAGTAGTAGTAATAGTAGTAGGAGTAGTAGTAGTATCAGTAGTAGTAGTTCGAGAGAATTTAGTGATGTCGATGTTAGTAGTAGTATCAGCAGTAGTAGTTCGAGAGAATTTAGTGATGTCGATGTTAGTAGTAGTAGTATCAGTAGTAGTAGTTCGAGAGAATTTAGTGATGTCGATGTTGGTAGTAGTAGTAGTAGTAGTAGTAGTAGTTCAAGAGAATTTAGTGATGTCGATGTTATTAGTAGTAGTAGTAGTTCGAGAGAATTTCTGATGTCGATGTTGGTAGTAGTAGTAGTAGTAGTACTTTCAAGTAACGTGTTGCAAAGTGTGAACAATGTTCGTGTAGCGTGCTTACAAAACGTTACTCATAGGTTAGAAATAAGTTTCGGGTACGCTAAACATTACCTCGACGTGTTTCGACTTATGAGTAACTTACAAGTAACGTGTTTCAACATGTGTCAACGATCGCATAACGTGCCTACAACTTATGGCCAGCGTAGCGGAACGTGCGAGTCATACGCCGGCATACGTCGTAAAATTTCAAGCATGAAAAAATTTGAGGAAAACCCAAAAGTTCAACGTTTTAAGCCAGCGTACTACCACTTATGGCAGTGTTTTTCAGCGTGGTCTTAACATATACAAAATGTACCCATAACGTATTCGACGTGTACCAGGGTTTTACACAAATTTTCCAAAAATTGGCATAAGCTGGCTAAAACGTCAAGGTGTGACTGGGCCTTAACAAGAACAACAAAGCCCAGCTCGTTCTGCTCCTTGCTGAGACATTTAGTAGGAATGGAATCAGTGTACAGCAATGCTCCGATGATGCCGACACCTCCATCGTCCGTACAGCTCTAGATGAGGCAAGAGTCCCCTGTCGAGGTGAGGGCTGAGGACATAGACGTCCTGGTTATGCTGATTCATCATGTTGCAGACCATCCGATCTTCCTCACGACAGCCAAAGAAACATCTTACGATGTCAGAAAGATCTGGGAGGCCCTCCCAGAGATATACCGGAGGTATCTCATCTTCTTGCACAGCTTCTCTGGCTGCGATACAGTGTCTGCAATTTTTGGGTTTAGCAAACCAACTTTGCTAAGCAAGCTCTGCAAGACTGATGAAGCAGAGAGGGCAATGGACGTGTTTATGGACATCCGAGCTGAGAAAGGTGATATCATTAAAGCAGGCTGTGATCTTTTCATGTTCATGTTCCATGGGAAATCCTCCAAAGACTTGGAAGACTTGAGATTCGACATCTTCAGCAAGCGAGCTGCTACTGGGAGCATAAAACCTGAGAAACTCCCCCCGACAACAGGAGCTGCAGCACAGCACTCTCTCCGAGCTTACCTCCAAACTAGAGACTGGCTGATGCTGAAAAGTCCATCGTTGGATGCCCGAGACTATGGATGGCAACTCACTGAGCAAGGATATGCACCAGTCCCTTCTACAGACCCCATTGCACCAGACTACCTCCTGACGTTTGCCAACTGCAACTGTGCGGGGGACTGCAGCTCACTCAGGTGCTGCTGTAAAAAGCAAGGAGTCAAGTGTATTTCTGATTGCGGCATCTGTTATGGTAACTCTTGCCTGAACATAAACCAGCTGGATGACAAGAGGAGTGAGGAAGATACTGGGAGTTTGATGAATAAGGTTGTAAAAGCTGACTAAGCAACATTTCCATTGAGCACAGTTCTGTTAAAAATGTCAATAAAATACATTTTATATGATCAAGGAGTGTTTTTTTCTCAAAAGTAATGGTTGGAATCAATTCAGCACCCCAAAAAACCCCGAGTTAGACATCCCACAAGTCAATATTGGCAAAAGTTAATTTTCCGATTTTTTTTTTTTCGCGCAGGCCCTCTGAGCACCTGAACTTTGATTGCCTCCCCAGAATTTTCCACAAGGATTTGGGTTTGCACTAATTGATAGGTGTTAATAGACACCTAGATGAATACGTTAGTGAAGAAATTTTTTGGTAAGCAATTTTTTCACAGATGGTCAATACAATTTGCTAAAATTCCCTAACTATATCGCTGTCATTCAGGCCAGTAGTTGGTACTCGTGATGGCACAACGTGCACCACTTATTATTTGACAAAAAATGTCAATTTTTGGCAGAATGGCATAAAAATTGACATTTTTTGTGACAAATCGCTCTCATTTTCTGCAGGTACACTGCATTCACAGTGTATAAACAAATACAAGCAGAAATTGGGACTTTTATTTGTTGTTGCATCAATTTAATACCTCTTCTGGACTTTATCCACAACATATTATTTATTTCAGACTGAGTATTTATTTCACCCTCAATAAATATGTCCCACCGTTCGTCCGTCAAAAAATGTCCTCTCCGGAAATGCATATTGTAGAATTTTTTTGTATAAATAAAGGGTCTTTTTAAAAGTTTGTCGTGTGTTTTACCAAGTGTGTATATACCTGCATTGATATTGTTGCGGATTTCGCGCCCGCCGGCGTGCTGACGGCCACGTAACTCGAATCGCGGCACGTCGCCCACCGGACGGACAATCCAGTCGTGACCCTCTCGGACTAACGCCGGGAACCAGTCATGGGTGGACCTTTCGGTCTCACCGCGATCGAGCCAATCAGCCCCCGCGTGGGATAGGGTTGCTCGCCAAATTCGAACTACCTAAGTACCCACGCGGAGGGTAGACCGGGCGATCGCACCTCGCCGCAGGTCGACTTCGGACACGGGCCACTTAAGCGACCCGTTCCGTACTATCAGAATAACCGAGCGGTGTTATCGTCGACCTCGACGGTTCGATTAATTATCGGGCGTATTCAGCCCACTACCAACCCTTTACGTGAAGCAAGATGAGGATTCAATGGAGGAAAAGACGAAGCGAAGCGGGAGAACAGTTCAACAATAAAGCACATTTATTCGCGGCACACGGGAAGCACACAAATACAATTCCACCAAATGCACACAGAAAAAACACAATTCGATTTACGCAAAAAGCAAATATAAAAGCGAAAACAATGCAGAGCTAATACCGACTACCGAGCACACGGCAACACTTATACAATTCTACTTCACAGACGGCGCCGACAACACATACCCAAAACCAAGGAAAAGAAATACCCTCAAGGATGAGGCGGGCCTGAGGCCGAGACCGGGTCGCGCCTACCCGTCTGTTGATGAGACGCGGAGCGGCGATGGCGCCCAAACTCCGCGGGCCTCGCGGACAGTGTCTGGCAGGGGGTGGAAAGGGGCCCCCTTGGTCGCACTATCTCAGCGCGGGGGGAAACAGGAGGGGGTTGCTGATGCTCGGGGTATAGAGGATCTTTATTATCCCTGGTGTGCGTCTCCACCTCGGCCAGGTCGCGCTGCCGGCCTTCCTCGGGCGTGCAGCTCCCGGCACCGTCGCGAGCACCCCCTCGTCTGCCTTCGCCGCTGCCGCCTCTCCGCCTCTGGACTCTCCACCCTGGACTCTTCTTTGGGCTCTCCTCGTTCGACTCTCTTCAGCTTCTCCAGCTACTGCAGGCTTCGGGCTCCAGACTTCCACACTTTCTGACTGACGAACACGGTCCTTTTATCCCCCCCGTAGCTTCGCCTTTGACCCCCTCCCTTTGACCTTTTACCTCGCTCCCCATTGGCCCGAGAAAAAGTGGGCGTGAAGGCTTTTTGATCCACAAATTTGCATATATCGATCGTTCTGGAGGCGGGGCCAAATCGCCCCTCACTCACCGATTGGACGGCAAAAAGTGGGCGTGTGTCGTTTTTGATCCGTTTTTGAAGCACAAAATCCGTGATTTTGTACACGCTGTTCAACGTGCGCCCTGCACGAGTCCAACACTGGTACCCACAGCGGGGCAAGAACGGTGGCGATGCTACGGTTGCGAGGTGTGACGTGAAGGTCGTGGCGGTTGTGGTGAAGCGGTGTTGTGGTTGGTGGTTGATGTTGTGGTTGTGGTGGTAATCATGGCGGTTGGTCCAAAATAAAGATAGTAAAAGAAAAACGGCTATCCTGAAGAGTCGCAGCACGTATAAATGACATGTATTCCTACTAGACAACGGGTTTGGGCCTAACTACACATATACTTACCGAGATACCTCACCTAAGGGACCTGAATGGTGGTTTGCGAATTTGGTAACCACAACACTACCCCCTTCCCTTTTTACAGACTCGTCCCGAGTCGTCAAATTTTCGTGTGCCATCATGTGTAGTTTTCCCCTAGTACATTTTACCTACGGATCCCTGAGTGCGACATTCATGGTATTCGTGTCCCCAAAATAAATAACCTGAGGGCTGCGTAACTATCTAAACAAACTCACTCACACGGACGACTTAAATAAAATTGCCGGCGCTAAGACATACATGCCGGGGGCGCACTCATATTTACAGTACATCTTAACCTTAACTTACAAATTTTACACTAAACCATGGCCCAGGATCATTGAACTCTGCAAAAGAAAAGCAGTTAGCAGGGAGCCAGGCTGCCCACATGCAGTCTCTGGCTCAAACAATGCAGGTGACAGGGAACGTGGCTGGCTGCTCACACGCAGTCCAAGGCCTTCCCTTTTGAACTGAACGCAGTGAACCACAACGGTGCATGGGCTGCACAAACGTAGTCTCCGTGCCAGCTCAAGCGGCACACGCAATGAACACAACGAATGGATGCATGAATGGATGGACGCAAACACGGTGCACGGGCCGCCACTGCAGGCCCGTGTTGTAGCTGCCAACAGGGCAGTTCTTGCAGCTTGCAAACTGTTGCTTTCTGATCCTGGCGCACATGGAAACGAACAGGGGGGGGGGGGCAAAGCAAAAATTGAACGGGGCTGGTGAACAGGGGCAGTGGGCATGGCATGGCAAAGGCAGCAGGCAAACACAGCCCGCAGAAGAAGGCTGCTGCAGGCAAACACAGCCGGCAGATGAACTGGCCGGCACAGGCCTTGCAGTACCACAGCTGCAGATGATCCGGCCGGCACAGGCCTTGCAGCAACACAACAGCTGCCGATGAAGTTGGCCGGCACAGGCCTTGCAGAAAAAAAACAGCCAGCCGATTAAGTTGGCCAGCTTTTGCCGTTCAGTGGAGGTTGGTGGAGGGAGTGCGGTGGTGCTGGCCACTTGGAAGGCGGGCTCGGACCTACCTACCTGTCTCCCTCCCACCTATCGCCTTTGCTTGTCACTGTACATACCCACTCCCTTAATTTGTCAAACCCCAATTTAGCCCCAACTTATTTTTTTGTTGTTTTTATTTTTACTTCCCCACTATAAATCGTCCCCTAACCCCCTTTATCATCCTTGTTCGGCTAACCTATCCTGTCACCTAGCCTACTCCCAACCCCTACGTTCCCTTCCCGGAGGGGAATAAGGGAGAGCTAACGTCCTGTGTCGAGGCCCAACGAAGCCTCAGAATGGCCTCCTCAGAGTTCGGCGATCTATAACCAAAGTGGGTCCAGCGGCCCACAACGAGAGCGAGGGGATGGATGGTGCGGAGGGGTACATCTCCTAATCTACCCTAACCATTTAACAGTTAAACTACCCCGGGGCTTTCAACAAGCACCTCTCGCTTAAACTATTGGTTCTAACAACCCAGATTCCCGTCGCCTGTGTTGGTGTCCTCACAATTTCGGGCCTCGCCCCCCAATTTTCTCTCCGTGCCCTCACACGGTCTCCTGGCTGGGACACGTGGCTCCCTTTGGCAGGCACGACCCTCTGCCGAATCTCCCGCTATGGCACCCCCGGGCACTACACTGCCTCCGAGCCTACCAGCTCCCTAACACCGGGGAGTGCCCCCCATGGCACCTCCCCTGAAACGCACACGTGGCAGGCCGGCCTCCCGGGCCCCTTTCCGAGGGTCACCCGTGCCCACAACACTGCCCACGCGGCTAATGGCGCCCCGGGCCCCCGCACCAAGCAGGCGCACCCGTGCCCACTACTCTATCCCGGCCCCCCATGGACCCATGGCCTACCGCGGCCGACTAGCCTGGTGCCCGGGGTACCCACTCAGCGATACTCACCTTTCGCAGCCACGCTCCCAAGCCCGTCAACAGGGCTCCTGCACCCCTCCAAATGGGTTTCGAGCCTACATTCCCACCAACAGCAAAACGACCTCCATATTTCAATTTGACTAACCCAGCTAACTCACTCTACACTGACCCCGGGGTCCCTTGGGCGGGAGTCACTCCTCCCCCCAATCACTCATCGCACCATGCATTCCCCATTCGCTCCATTCACACAGACCCGCTGGCCTCACTCACTCACCAAGCACATGCTTCCAATTCACTCACCAACAACTCTTCAACACACACACCACTGAACTCTGCCATCCTTTTAACTGCACCCCCTAACTAACTCGTGCTCCCACGTCGTCCCTTAAACTAAAGCACGTTCCTTTTAACCTACGTAGCTAAACTACGTCAACCCTACACACTCACTGTCTGTCACGGTCTCCAAATCATCAAAAATCATTTCCCATTTTCCAACCTAAATCTGGCTACAATCCCTCTAACTAATCCATTCCACGGACTCCATGAGGACTTACCCCTGCCCCATGAAGTCGGTCTAACTAAGCTAACCCTTCCCCCTAACTAGTTTTCATCCTGTGCCCAGGTCAAGGGGGGTCTTTCACCCCTTGCCCAGGAATCCTGTGCACCCGAAAGTGAGGCTTGCTGTTTTCCTTTTTTTTTTCTCTTTACATGCGCAGCACCTGCGCGGCAACTCAGAGCTCGCGAACTTTGCACCTGCCCGTGACGTCATGCAGCTGCACGTGTACCTCGTCCCTCCTTGGACGGTACCATCCGGCCGGGATACCCCTCCTGCCGGATTCCAACCACACGTGCAGCCATGACGTCACCGTGCGCATAAAAAAAAACACAAGCCCCACGTCTCGAGGGGTTCCCCACGCGAACACATGTGCTTTGCCCGTTGGAGCTGAACACACACGATCGCGTGGAGAACCCGTCCGGTCCAAATCCGTTTACCTGCCTAAACTTTGTCCGTCCGCGGGATCGGCAAATCCACCGCGTGCGTTTCCGGACCGGGACTTCACTCTCGCAAGCGAGCACGTGGTGGTCTCGTGCGTTGCACAGCACGAACCGCGTGCTCACTGCTGGGCGAACCCGGCACGGTCCCCGAAACAGCTACAGCCGCTACTCGGCTTTCTTTCTTTACATGTCGCCGTCGTCGCCTCCATTCCACCCACGCACACCTGCGTGTCACGACGCACACAGTCCACTCCATCACATTCACACCGGGAGATGCGGCTGCGTGCTCCCGCATGCCAACCGACATCTCCCTCACATACCGCTCTCTCACACACACGGTCTCTCTGGCACACAGCGACCTTGCACACGGCCGTTCACTCACGCACGGTGCCTCACCACTCACACAAACCATACTACTTACACACGCGGGGGAACTCACCCGCGGTGCCTCATCCACACACCGTGCCTCACTCATACACGCGGGGGCACTTAACCGCGGTGCCTCATCCACACACGCGGGGGCACTCAACCGCGGTGTCTCATCCACACTGGCCGTTTCACTCACACACGCGAGGGCACTCACCCGCGGTTCCTCACTCACACTCCGTGCCTCATCCACACACACGGGGGCACTCACCCGCGGTTCCTCACTCATACACCGTGCCTCACTCACACACGCGAGGGCACTCACCCACGGTGCCTCATTCACACACACGGCGACACCCACACACGGTGCCTCATCCACACACGGCGTGCTGGGAAGCACACACTCCGGCACCATCGCCACCACACCACTCACACACGGGGTCGCTTCCACACACGGGGACGCACTCACACCTTGCACCACACACACAGGGACAACCACACTGGGGATTTGTGTCCCCACAAGGGTCTCCGGGGCCTCTATACCCCCCAAGCTCTCCGTGCACCCGTCCACAGCACCCGTCCTCTCAACCTCGCAAAGCACGACCGAACTCACCTGGTCGTGACTCGCCTCAAGGGGGCATACTCCCTCCCCTCGTTCCTGGAGGAGGCCACCCAGGTGCTCGCACTGGGTCTCTGCACGCTCCGCGAGCTCACCCCCATTATCCTCCACTACCTCCGTGTGTGTGTGCGCGTCACTTACCCCGTCTTCCTCGTGTAGTCTTTCCTCTATTTTTTCTATCTCCCGTGTCTCTGCCAACTCTTCACCCTTTACCTCCCTTGTCTCAACTATTATTTCCTTTGTCACGGCCTTCATGCCCGCCTGCAGGCATCGGCCCATGTTCTGCGTCTCACCCTGGAACTTTTTCATTTCTTCCTTCATGTTTGCTTCCATTCCGTTTATTTGCTTGTTCATTTCGTTTTTCATTTCATTTGTATTTGTATCCATCTTCTCGTTCATGTGTTGTGTATTCGCATCCATCGTCGTTTTCACTTCATTCATTTGCTTGTTCATGTCTTTCATTTCGTTTTTTATTTCATTTGTCATTGCCGCCAGCATGGCGCATAGCTGGGCCACGTCGGGTGCGCTTGAGTGAGCCGTTTCGGCAAGGGTTGGGGAAGGGTCTTGGTGGAGAGGGGGGGGGAGGTGTCATACACCGCGGCCGCTGCCGCACCCACCTCGGGCCCTGGGTTCAGTTGGGCGAGTCCGTGTTCCTGCACAATCAACATTTCCTGCTCGGGGATTCCATCCTGGACCATGGATTCTACATTACTACACATATACATTTCTAATACCCCCGGCTCCCGCTCGCCTTGAGACGCCATCTTGCTTCTCGTGAAGGGTTAATTTAGCTCGCTCGTAATTTGGAGGGAATCGGGGGTCGCTTCTCTCACCCCTGGACCGATTCCCGTGAATTTAGCCGGAGACAGGAGAGCCCGTTTTCCTGTTCTCCGATACCAGTGCCGCGAGGAGGGCGATGAGTTTATATCGCACGACCTGACACCAGTGTTGCGGATTCCGCGCCCGCCGGCGTGCTGACGGCCACGTAACTCGAATCGCGGCACGTCGCCCACCGGACGGACAATCCAGTCGTGACCCTCTCGGACTAACGCCGGGAACCAGTCACGGGTGGACCTTTCGGTCTCACCGCGATCGAGCCAATCAGCCCCCGCGTGGGATAGGGTTGCTCGCCAAATTCGACCTACCTAAGTACCCACGCGGAGGGTAGACCGGGCGATCGCACCTCGCCGCAGGTCGACTTCGGACACGGGCCACTTAAGCGACCCGTTCCGTACTATCAGAATAACCGAGCGGTGTTATCGTCGACCTCGACGGTTCGATTAATTATCGGGCGTACTCAGCCCACTACCAACCCTTTACGTGAAGCAAGATGAGGATTCAATGGAGGAAAAGACGAAGCGAAGCGGGAGAACAGTTCAACAATAAAGCACATTTATTCGCGGCACACGGGAAGCACACAAATACAATTCCACCAAATGCACACAGAAAAAACACAATTCCATTTACGCAAAAAGCAAATATAAAAGCGAAAACAATGCAGAGCTAATACCGACTACCGAGCACACGGCAACACTTATACAATTCTACTTCACAGACGGCGCCGACAACACATACCCAAAACCAAGGAAAAGAAATACCCTCAAGGATGAGGCGGGCCTGAGGCCGAGACCGGGTCGCGCCTACCCGTCTGGTGATGAGACGCGGAGCGGCGATGGCGCCCAAACTCCGCGGGCCTCGCGGACAGTGTCTGGCAGGGGGTGGGAAAGGGGCCCCCTTGGTCGCACTATCTCAGCGCGGGGGGAAACAGGAGGGGGTTGCTGATGCTCGGGGTATAGAGGATCTTTATTATCCCTGGTGTGCGTCTCCACCTCGGCCAGGTCGCGCTGCCGGCCTTCCTCGGGCGTGCAGCTCCCGGCACCGTCGCGAGCACCCCCCTCGTCTGCCTTCGCCGCTGCCGCCTCTCCGCCTCTGGACTCTCCACCCTGGACTCTTCTTTGGGCTCTCCTCGTTCGACTCTCTTCAGCTTCTCCAGCTACTGCAGGCTTCGGGCTCCAGACTTCCACACTTTCTGACTGACGAACACGGTCCTTTTATCCCCCCCGTAGCTTCGCCTTTGACCCCCTCCCTTTGACCTTTTACCTCGCTCCCCATTGGCCCGAGAAAAAGTGGGCGTGAAGGCTTTTTGATCCACAAATTTGCATATATCGATCGTTCTGGAGGAGGGGCCAAATCGCCCCTCGCTCACCGATTGGACGGCAAAAAGTGGGCGTGTGTCGTTTTTGAAGCACAAAATCCGTGATTTTGTACACGCTGTTCAACGTGCGCCCTGCACGAGTCCAACACCGGTACCCACAGCGGGGCAAGAACGGTGGCGATGCTACGGTTGCGAGGTGTGACGTGAAGGTCGTGGCGGTTGTGGTGAAGCGGTGTTGTGGTTGGTGGTTGATGTTGTGGTTGTGGTGATAATCATGGCGGTTGGTCCAAAATAAAGATAGTAAAAGAAAAACGGCTATCCTGAAGAGTCGCAGCACGTATAAATGACATGTATTCCTACTAGACAACGGGTTTGGGCCTAACTACACATGCACTTACCGAGATACCTCACCTAAGGGACCTGAATGGTGGTTTGCGAATTTGGTAACCACAACAATATTATGCAACAAAGTTTGAGTGTAACCAATAACCTTCTATTTGCATGGCCTGCACCGATTGCCTTACTGGTTGTCCGTCAAAAATGTGTCCCCTCCTGAAACACTTAAACTGCCACGTAGTCTTTTATTGATATTTCTATAAATATACTTCATTTGTATACTGAATCGTAATTCCAGTAATGGGAACATATGGAAACCACTGAAGTTTGATAGTGTTGTTATTTTGTGGTTATAGTTGAATTGTATTAATGGCTGTTGTAGTTTAAAAAATACTCTACTAACATCCTTGGGGTATTATTTTTAATAAGAAATATTCATTCAGATGCTCCAAAAATTTGGATATAAGTATTGCAATTAACAATGTTGGATTTGGAGAAATAAAAATATAGAGTTTGATTTTTTTAGTGGTTGTGAGACAAACTTGGTACCCTCATTGTGAAACAGCCCATATGTATAATTATATATCCGTGCGAATGTTCTCCATATCAACTGCTTTGACCCAATTCATAACTGCAGCTGGCATGCAGACTGAGCCCATCAGGGATTAAATCTACGAAGGACCGTGCTTAAGGCAGTTTGTTTGCAAATGCAACTGAGTGTAGAAGTGCTCTGGTAACCCGATCAAGTAATGGGTGACCAGATGCTAACATCTGCAGTGCTAACCCGAACAGCACTTTGAACGAGGTCTAAACCACATCAGTTGTTAATAAATTTTATTTATCCAATTTTATTTTTTCAGGAGTTATCAATTAAACCAAAGGAGTTTGCATGGGTAAGATGGAAGGAAGACACGCATGCAGGGCTGAGGAAATAGATAAATTATTTCATAAAAGCACAAGCTGAAAATGATCTTCAAAATTATAACCTTACCAACGATTTATCTTCATCAATGATCTCTGTGATTCTCAGGAAAAATCCCCTTTATCTATTTTTTGATGACTCCATCCTCTGCCATGACATCCCTCATCCTTGGCACAGGCACACTACAGCCTCTCCCCACTGTTCAGACCTTGAGCGAATCACAAGCTGGTCAAACACTTGGAATACCTGACGAATCACAATCTCATGTTCTCTGCATATGGACCGTGTGGCAAACCCTCTACCCTCCCTCCCCCATCTCTCCCCTGGTCTGGAAAAACCTAGTAAGTCAAATTTTGGTCAAAATAGAGTTGGACCTAATTTTGGATTTACTAGGTTTTTCCTCTTCATTTCGTCCTCTAAAGGTGAACAAAAGTCCACTGCTTCAGTAGATTTTGCTCTGGAAAAACCTAGCAAGTTGGCCAGCAGTTGGCATCTGATCAGGAAAAACCTCGTAAGTCGTGATGCAACCATTTCAACAAAGGAAAAAAAAAAAGACGTGTATTGGAAACGTTGTCCCACGTTTAGCTCGCATGCCTAAACTAATTATCTTGTTCTTGGTACCCTAATCCCAAAAGTCCATTGTTTTTTCTGAATATCTCAAATTCCAGTGGAGAGCACTTATAATGTTTTTCCAGATCAAGGAGAGATCTATGTTCTTAACAATCCTTTTGAGGAAGTTTAGTCACTCAAACTCCTGGGTCTCACTCTCAGCCACGATCTCGCTTGGAAAAACCACATTTCAAAGTTGGACTTCAAAGCCCACCACCGACTACGCATCTTCTGTCATTCAAAGTCCTTCCTTGGCACACTGAACTTATCCACATACAAGGCCTTCATCGGCAGCTTGATGGAATATTGCTCCCTACTTCGAGCTAGCACCCCTGGCTCACTCCTTACTCTGCTTGATACCATGGAAACCAAGGCTTTCAAGATTATTGGAATCTCCCACGATGAAGCTGAGTCAATGGGTCGATCACTTTCCCCTTGCAGACAGATTGGTAGTCTCGATGTCTTCTCCCACCTCCTTTCTGGTCTTGCACCCTCTGCTCTTTTCATGATTTGCACCCTCTAGGTTTCTACAGGGCATACACGGTTCACCATCAACCCCCTTCTGGTGAAACTCCCAAAATTCAGGATCATTGCTCACCTCCACTCATTTGCTCCTTTTTCGTCCCACCTGTGGAACCAACTTCCACATCTCTTCAATTTCATTCTTCGCTCCATGTCTTTAAAATAGTTATTCACCACCATCTGAGATGGTCCCCAATCCAAAACCATATTTTCTATCCTCGTTAACTCATTAACCCCTGCGCCCTCCCCCCTTTCACCCTTAAACCTACCTCCTTCCAATATTTCAGTTTTCCCCTTCTGAGAGTTTTCTTCTGTATCCATTCTATCCACCCCCTGCGTCCTTTCCTGCCCCCATTCCTCCACACACTCATTGTCACCTCTGCCACCAAAGGTGGCCGAAGGTTACGTTTTCACCCATCTGTCTGTCTGTTTGTTTGTCAATGAGCAGGATATCTCAAAAGTTGTAATTAGATTCAAATAAAATTTATGGGACAGATTGGGTTTGACAAGAACGAATTGATTAGATTTTGGTGAAGATCCGGATCCAGACACAAGAATTTTTAAAGCGATTCTTCATCATTGAGAGATGGGGCTAAAAGCGATATATAGCACGATATCTCAAAAAGTTGTGGACGGATTCGGACAAAACGTGGTGGATGAGTTGTGTCGGTGACAAGAACAAGCTGATTCAATTTTGGTTCATGACCGGATCCCGATCCGACCCATCAGTGGGATACAAAACGTCAACTGTTCAGCCTGGGAGAGGTATGTGCTCTAATGAGTGGTGTTCTGGTTTATCCAAGTTTTCCTCTACTTTGTCCTTCAACTCCACTGTTGGTGTCCCCCCCTCCCCCCTCTCTCCTGTTCCTTTTGTCCTGTTGCATTCTGACCTGTTCAGTGTTCTAGCTCTTCCACAAGCCTTGACTCTGTGTACAAAAAACCCCGCAAAAACAGACAGAATATGAATGAGGATCCTGAATGTAATACAATAAATAATTACATTTAACAGGGAAAGAAAGGGAACCCCCAAAGGTGCCATGCACACAACAATTATTCACACCAAACTCAGTGAGTGAGGGGAATAGCAGGGGGTGAAGAAGCTCAAGGCAGGGCTGGCCCAGGGTGAGTAAAGACAGGGGCAAGCAGGAATGTTCACGACGGCAGAATGCCCAGTAAGCAGCTTTATGCAGCGTAAAAAACAGTTGCTGTATCTGGCTTAATTTCTTGTTGGCAACATGCGATGACAAAATCTTTGAGCAATGATTTTTCAACCAAAGAGAAGCTTGTGTTTTCATCAGTCGACAATTATTCTTGTTTGACAGTGCCGGCAGCACAGGCATTTAGTGGGTTTGGCAACTCTCATTCTGCGAACAGGTTTTCCCATTTGCACGATAGTTAAGCGCAGTCGGTGGAAAACAAGACCAGGAGGTCGTAAAAGCAATCAAATTAAATGTTTTTGATTCATTAATTTCATATGCAGCCTTGCAGATGTTTTTCAATCATTGCTGGCCAAAGCATGGCTCTGCCTACAGTGCCCCTGTATGTTGAAACAAGAATTTGTTCAGTGTGCCGGCAATAGTTCGCTGACTCTTTGTAAAGGACACCTTGGGATTTTTAACGTGCACCAACTAATGCTGACAGACCGACACCCAATTAAATGTCCATCCAAGGGATTACACATACATTGATTCCTCAGATGTTGTTCATGAAAATGATAAAGCAACTAGATATCTGCAACAAAAAATGGGTTCCTTAGCTCAAGCTGACAAAAGTCTGAGGATCAGGTTGGCAAATCTCATTGCACAAGCTTTTAGTGTATTCTGGGGGAGATGGCAGTGCATCTTTTGTACTGAAAAGGTCCCTGGAAATAAGTCTGAGGAGTTGTGGATGATTCAAGTCACAGACTATCAGAGAACCCAAAGCAATTCACTCCTAACATCCTGCTGCTGAAGATATCCATGTTTAACTTGGCCATTCTGCTCCCAGCCTAGGGTCAACATTACAATGCCCGAATTGTTTGTGTTTTGTTCACAATTATTTTGAAAGTTTTCCTGGCTGACTTGCTGCAGACTCACCTGTTAAATATAAAATTATCGATTATTGTTGCTTCGACGTCTTCCTTTTACCAAATGCAAATTCCATCTGCCACTTTCTTGCTGATTAATCAAGAATATCTAAATGATCCTGCACCTGTTTCACCTTCTCTTAAAATTGAATTTACCCCCTAACTAGTCACCTTTAAATGTATATACTCATGTCATTTTATAAGAACTGTCGTAGGTTGTCGATAGCAACCACCCAAGGTAATACTACCATCCTGACTGAGGAGGGATAAAGTGGTGCCAGGAACCATCTTACACTATCTGTGTCAGGATTGCTCAAGGTCTTACCTTCAGTGTCATGCACACTAAGCTCCCGGCTAGTTTTGATTTCTCTTTCTCACATGCACCAAAAACTTATCCGACTCATTTTCATTGCATATATTTACATACCATAAGTGAAACTAAAAAAAAAACACTCAATCGGTTCATCTGACCACGTGCTTGTCAAAGCGGTCATCACTCTGGCTGTTATTAGAGAACCACCTCAGCACCGTCGAGTCTGGCACTTCACTCAGGCTGACTGGCAGGGTCTCCAAGCAGCCATCAAACTTCTAGACTGGTCTCCCATTTCTACGTTCTCTGACATCAACTCATCCTGGAAATTATTTCAAAGAAATTTGCTCTCTCTTGTGCACAGATTTATCTCATCTAGTCTTCAGTTGTCATACCCTTCCTCCCACCCATGGTACACTGAAGATTGTGGCGAGGGTGTTGTCCTGAACAAAAACTTGCCTTCACCTCATGGAAGGCAAATCCAACTGAAGGCAATCTCAGTTCCTTCCACAAAGCTTGGAACAACTGTATGTCTACCCTGAGGATAGCCAGGAAACAACATCTTTCTACTCTCAAGTCTGAACTCTCACACCTGTCTCCCTCCTGGAAATCAGCAAACATTACCGCTCTGCATAAAAAGGTGCAAAAACAGATTCCTGCAACTACAGACCAATCAGCCTGCTTGCAATCATCAGCAAAGTCATGGAATCCATCATTGCTTCCAACATCAAATCCTTCCTCTTGTCCAATGGCTTCATTTCCATCAATTTGGATTTAGACCAGGTTACTCAACCCTGGACATGCTACTTTTGCTTTCCCACCAATGGATGGAGGTTCCAAATGCCAAACATGAGATCAGAGCCATCTCCCTAGACATATCACGTGCTTTCAATACTGTCTGGCATCCCGCACTTCTCACCAAACTCTCTTCTTATGGTATCCAAGGACATCTCCACTCATGGATTTCCTATCCTGTCAAAGTCAACGCATTGATCTTCATGGAATTTTCTCACCTCTTCCCATCGAGGATGGAGTTCCTCAAGGCAGTGCTCTTGGCCCTGTGCTTTTTCTGGTTTTCATCAATGATCTATCTGACACTGGAAAATCCTCTTTCTCACTTTGTTGATGACCCCACCCTCTGCCATACCATCTCTCATTCCTCTGATCAGCAAGCAGCAGCCTCCGCTCTTTGCAGATCTGGATAAAATCACGAGCTGGTCCAACACTTGGAGAATGTATTTCAATCCTGACAAATCTCACCTCAACACATCTCTCCAAAAGGATCATCTGGAACCCCCCCCCCCTCATATACTTTCTCAACAATCCTCTTGAAAAAGCACTTTCATTCAAGTTTTTGGGTCTCACTATCTGCCATGATCTTTCCTGGGAAAGCCACATCTCCAAGCTGGCCTCCAAAGCCAGTTACCAACTGGGCATCCTATAGCGTGCAAAGTCACTCCTTGGCACACCGGAGATCCTGACCACGTACAAAGCTTTCATCCCCAGCCTGATGTAGCACTGCTCCCCCCTCTGGAGTGGTGCTCCTGCCTCACACCAAGCTCGAGTTCATGCTGTGGAATCCAAGGGTTTTAGGATCATTGGTATCTCTCGCAATGAAGTCTTTGCTTTTCTCATTCTCTCACTGGAGGCAAGTCGGTGGTCTTTCTGTCTTCCACCATCTCCTCACTGACCTTGCCTCCCCCCCCCCATGCTCTGTCTGTGATCTGTCCCCTCTATATTACGCAGGGCGCTCAAGGTCCACTAAAAAAACCCCTTCTGGTGAAACTACCAAAATCAAGAATCCCTGCACACCTTCACTCTTTCATTCCTCTTTTTTCCCACCTCTGGAACAAACTCCCACACTCCTCTGTCCAGGTCTTCAAAACAGCCGTTCACCACCATCTCATATCTTCCCCCATCCAAAATCTTGATCTTTTTAACCCCTGTTAATCCACCCGAAACCCACTTCCTTCAAATTCCCTGTTTTCCTTCTGAAAGTCCCTGTAGTACCATCTTGTTTACCCAATGTACCCCACCCCATTCCTTTCACAGATCTCCTATTGTCTCTGTTCCCCACTATTTTGTGCTTCCCTCTCCCACCTCTCTTGTCTTCTCCTACCTTGTTATATGTTTCTGTTGATTCGCTCTCACACGAGCCTCGACACGGTATCCAAAAAATTAAGAAATGGCAGGTTTTCCACTTCCTCAAAAACCTTTAGCTTATTTTTACTTTTCTTCACTTCTCTATCTCTTGTCCTGTTTTGTTTCATTTAAGGCCTGGCCTAAATGAAGACAACACAGACATATCCATTGACTACCATTCTCTGTTTACCGTTTTTTTTTTAAACCAATTTTCTATATTATTAGCTAGCCTCCCTCCTTTGCTGCAGAGATCAGTTTTTTTATTTTCCAATGTAATAAATAAAAGAACATATCAACCTAAGCTAGCAAACATACATGTATCCTAATCACAAGCTTTATGGGAATCTTGATAAAGCAAATCTACTACACTATGATTATCTTCACTGCCAGTTAATATCTGCTCAACCAGCTCTCGTTAAAATTGTTAAACACAATCAATTTGATCTTTCATAAAGCTGTGTTCAATAATCTGAACAAACCTTTTGAGATGTTTTCTTATCGAGTCCTTGATTCTCATTTAAAAAAATGTATATTTTTTTTACAATAACTGCAGTTAAACTCATCAGCCGATATAATTCCATAGTTTTCCTTGGCCTTCAAAAATACTAGTACTGCTGTACAATTTCAATTCTCCATCTTATATATTATTTCCGAGTTTGTGGTTGCGTGTCGCGCTATCTTCGACTTTGTTCTGTGCTGGAGTAATGTGATATTTGGTTTCCATTATCTCAAAGACCATATGAGGTGCATGGTACAAAAAAGTAAATAAAATGGTTCTGAAACAGTGAAATCGTATTCCACTTTCTGCATTAAAGTAAAATTACGACTGATACTCTGCATCAGTTCCTTTCTCAAACACACCCACCCCAACATGTCATGCAGAGCGTGGGTGATGCTCGTTATTATGAAACCTCTGATGCATTAATCATTATATAAAAAAATGTATCTCCTTGCACAATATGAATCTCTTATTCTGCTCTTAATCAGTGGAACACTTGTCTTCACCTCGTTCTCATGAGCATATGACTCAAAACAAAGCCGACTTGTTCTGCCTAACGTTCATTGCTATTTCCTCTTTAAGCTGCCATTTCTCCTGAATCTCCATAGCTGTATCATGACATTTACAATATTGTTGAACTCCAATTGCAATGAACTTCTAATTTGAGAGGTCATTCCTTACAATTAAGCACGAAAGGGCCAGCAATACCTATAAGGCAAGTACCTATAAGACACAAAAAGGTGGTGGGATAATTTTGAGAATTTTTTTTTTTGAGAAAGGAAGTAAAGTGAGAGGAGAACAGAAAATTGGAGTCCTGGGAGGGTGAGAAAAGGGGAAGGAGAGCAGTATGGGATGTATGTCAATGGAAGGCAGGCACAGAGTGAAAACGTCATTTCTACCTGTCCCAACGAATATAGATTTACAAGGAGGCCATTTGGCCCATCATACCTGTACTACACGAATTCCAGATTTAATAAATCCGTTGATACCCCTTCCCTTCGTGTGCAGCCTTTTTGGCTGCTGCACTGGTACTCATTTCACCGACCTTGGAAGGATGACAGGCTGAGTCAACCCCCTGTGGCCAACGGGGCTTGAACTCAGGACCCTAGGATTC
>NC_140966.1:14579866-14594866 GCF_056783735.1 Eptatretus burgeri
ATATATATATATATATATATATATATATATATATATACATATATATATATATATATATATATATATATATATATATATATATATATATATATACATACAGATAGAGATATATATATATATATATATATATATATATATACATACAGATAGAGATATATATATATATATATATATATATATATATATATATATATATATATATATATATATATATATATATACATACAGATAGAGATATATATATATATATATATATATATATATATATATATATACATACAGATATATATATATACATACAGATAGAGATATATATATATATATATATATATATATATATATATATATATATATATATATATATATATACATACAGATAGAGATATATATATATATATATATATATATATATATATATATATACATACAGATAGAGATATATATATATATATATATATATATATATATATATATATATATATATATATATATATATATATATATATATACATACAGATAGAGATATATATATATATATATATATATATATATATATATATATATATATATATATATATATATATATATATATATATACATACAGATAGAGATATATATATATATATACATACAGATAGAGATATATATATATATATATATATATATATATATATATATATATATATATATACATACAGATAGAGATATATATATATATATATATATATATATATATATATATATATATATATATATATATACATACAGATAGAGATATATATATATATATATATATATATATATATATATATATATATATATATATATATATATATATATATACATACAGATGGAGATACATACAGATAGAGATATATATATATATATATATATATATATATATATATATATATATATATATATATATATATATATATATATATATATATATATATATATATACATACACATACATATATATATATATATATACACATACATACATATATATATACATACATATAAGTAGGGTAAGAATACTGATTCTGGCTCACTTTTCCCCATGTAAATGAATGGGGGATTTTCAGCGATTCATATTTTTTTCCCTAAAAATAAACCCCCTTTTTATCCCAAGGTATATTTATTTGTCTCCCCTTTTAACTTGGAGGTTGAACCTCATTGAATTGAACACCTGGGGGTTGAACAGCTCACTCATTGAACCTATAAAGATTTGTTCATTCTCAAATTCCTTCAATCGTTTAATTTTCTTTGCACAATAATCCCCATCTAAAATATTGACAAACAAAACATTTGAATCTTTATATTTTTTAAGATACCCCATTTGTGCCATTACGAAATGATAAACTTCTCTTAATGCTCTTGTTTGACCACATCCTGAGCCACAGGTTATTTTTTGTTAAGCCCCGCCCACTTTTCTTTAAGCCCCGCCCACTTTCCACAAGGTATTCAATAAGCCCCGCCCACTTTTGCTAAGCTCCGCCCACTTTCCATAAGGTATTTTTTCTAAGCCACGCCCACTTTTCCTAAGCCCCGCCCACTTTTGCTAAGCTCCGCCCACTTTTCATAAGGTATTTTTCTAAGCCACGCCCACTTTTCCTAAGCCCCGCCCACTTTTGCTAAGCTCCGCCCACTTTTCATAAGGTATTTTTTCTAAGCCACGCCCACTTTTCCTAAGCTCCGCCTACTTTTGCTAAGCCCCGCCCACTCTTACATCATTTCCAGTTCATCTCTGACTCACAAAGAAATCACTAGAAAATTACAGGATGTTATGGTTTTGAAAAATTTCCCAATGAAGGCTTGCCTAGGGAATTTCCAAAGGAAACCACACCCACCAGTCTTTCTCTATAAAAGCTTCAAACCCAGGCTCCATTTTAAACATTTGTTTTTGCTGGCAATGGTGTGCTGTGTGCTTGTCTCGAACTCTCTGTCTTGTATGGAACTAAACCTTCAAGTTGATGAACTGGATTCAAACCTCTTATCTGTTGAGGTAAGATTTTTATTTTCCTATTTTCAAACTTTGATTGAAGCATACTCATTTAATAATTAAATAACTTAATTAATACATTATTATTTTCTCTCACAGGAAATTGTATCTGAAATACAAAATGAAAATACTGCTTTTGCTACAACTTGGGGGGAAATTGTTGGCTTGGTTGAAGACCTTATGAGCGACCAAGACCTTGAGTGGGATGACTTTGGTGTTCCTTGGAACTCTCTGTCTTGTATGGAACTAAACCTTCAAGTTGATGAACTGGATTCAAACCTCTTATCTGTTGAGGTAAGATTTTTATTTTCCTATTTTCAAACTTTGATTGAAGCATACTCATTTAATAATTAAATAACTTAATTAATACATTATTATTTTCTCTCACAGGAAATTGTATCTGAAATACAAAATGAAAATACTGCTTTTGCTACAACTTGGGAGGAAATTGTTGGCTTGGTTGAAGACCTTATGAGCGACCAAGACCTTGAGTGGGATGACTTTGGTGTTCCTTGGAACTCTCTGTCTTGTATGGAACTAAACCTTCAAGTTGATGAACTGGATTCAAACCTCTTATCTGTTGAGGTAAGATTTTTATTTTCCTATTTTCAAACTTTGATTGAAGCATACTCATTTAATAATTAAATAACTTAATTAATACATTATTATTTTCTCTCACAGGAAATTGTGTCTGAAATACGAAATGAAAATACTGCTTTTGCTACAACTTGGGGCGAAATTGTTGGCTTGGTTGAAGACCTTATGAGCGACCAAGACCCACAGAACGAGTTCGTCCTTGATGACCCAACCAAAGAGTTATACCTTGGAGACCAGCAAAATCCTGAAAAAGAGTTTTACAGCAATAGTACTCATTGTGAGTTATCAAGACAATACCCACTGAACAAGTTATACGTTGATGAGCCAGAATACAAGTTTTACCTTGGAGACTCACAAATTTTGAAAAAAATCAGTAAATGAGTTCTGTCTTGATGGTTTAAATAACTACCTTGGAGACTCAGGAAAAGGGTTCTGCCAAGATGGTTCTAAATATGGGAACTACCTTGGAGACTCACAAATTTTGAAAAAATCAGTAAATGAGTTCTGCCTTGATGGTTTAAATAACTACCTTGGAGACTTGGAAAGTTGGGGTTATTTTGAAGACTTGAAATGCTACCACTCTTTGGGATTTAAACCTATCAAGAAAGTTCTTACTCCCTCTTTCTATGTCATCAAACCTGAAAGCCTTAAAAGACAGAATTGGAAGAAGAGAAAAAAAAAAACGTAAAATATATATATATATATATATATAGGTGGAAATCTCATTTTGAAAAAGACTGTGTTGGGTGAGGATTGAGTTGGGGTTGAGATTTTGAATGTGAGGGTTGGGGTTGAGATTTTGAATGTGAGGGTTGGGACACACACACACACATACACATCAACAAACAAAAGTTAAGCCTTGACTATTCAGTTGAGAATTCTGTGTTTGGGGTTCACAGATGTAAGAACGTCCACCCCTTGACACACATTATATACTGTTATACACCTCGGACTTGGCCCTCGAGTGTCCACAACGGTGTATAGTAGGAGGGAGTGAAGCGCCAACCTATTGCTCCCATTGCGCGCGCGCGCACACACACACACACACACACACACACACACACACACACACACACACACACACACACACACACACACACACACACACACACACACACACACACACACACACACACACACAAACAAAAGTTAAGCCTTGACTATTCAGTTGAGGATTCTGTGTTTGGGGTTCACAGATGTAAGAACGTCCACCCCTTGACACACATTATATACTGTTATACACCTCGGACTTGGCCCTCGAGTGTCCACAAAGGTGTATTATCTGCTTAGTTTTGTCTTTTGTAATTCCTGTGAATAAAATGAACCTAAAATCTCTTCCCCTTCCAAATCATATATTTTATAAGTCCAAGGAACTGTATCTATTACATCAACAATTTTAAAAAGTTCTTTCGTCCATCGTTCAGTAAAACCCTTTTCAAAATGAGATTTCCACCTATATATTCTTACGATATCACCAACTTTGAACTTAGGTTTTCTGACATTAATCTCTTTTTCATATTTTAATTTTGTAAATGTTTCTGATGGCTTCATATTCGTTGACGTGTGAATCGTGTCATTATACTAATCCACAATATCCTGAATAAAAGATGACCATTGTTGTGAACCGAGTTGTGTGAATTTTTTATATAGTCTCTCTTTTAAGGTACGATTAAAACGTTCAACAACTGCCTTCCCTTCATTAAAGGTACTGTATAATGTAATACTGTTATTTTTTAGAAAATTCATAAATGTCTTGTTATAAAACTCTCTACCCTCATCAGTCCACAATTTTTTAGGTTTTCTCTTACTTTTATTAAATATCTGTTGAAAAGCTAACATAAGAGTATTACCTGTTTTGTTTTTTAAAGGGACAACCCACGCATATCTACTCCTCAAATCAATAACGGTTAAAGCATACTTGTACCCCTTATCATTATTGAGTTCAATCAAATCAGCAGACCAGATATAATCAACTTCCTTTGAATAAACTTTCCTTCTCTGAAACTTTGTGAATATTGGTTTATGTAATTCATCAGCTAATTGCTCTTCAGTCTTAATGGCATCATTAGAGCCTATAAGTTTTTTGAATTTCCAAGTCCAAGTTTCAATTTAGCACTAATCATCTTCTTCACGATGAACCTATCAACTTTTTCTCTCAAGGTTGGATTTTGTATCAGAGACAAATTATACAACATTTCTCTATCGGCTTCATGCTTTTCTTCCAACGTTGTGGTATTCCCATAATCAATATCGTGTCTCATGCACACTTCATCAACTCTATTGATTGGTTTACTCCAGGATTTAGGATTGTCTGCCTCATCTAATCTTTTATCCAAGTTTGTGCCTGGACCACAGAAAGAATACCCTGGAAGATGTAATTCCCCTGGTATTCCAGTAGTTGTAAATTTACTTCCTGATAAAAACTTTTGTATATCTCCTCCGAGTTTGTGTTTGGAGATAAATTGATTTTTTTTTGAACCACACACCGAACATATACCTTTTTGTATAACCCTGTTATTTTTACTTTTAATATATGAAATATTTTTAGTATTAGTTTTCTTTTTACATTTGAGACAATAACTCATTTATTTATGAGAAAAATTCCTGCAGAGTGCAAAAACCTTTTTAGTTTCCAACATGCACATTTGAATCTTAATTTTTAAAACATAAAGAATCCTAAGAAATGCCTTCACTCTCTCCTCCATTTATTTAAGAAAAAACTTGAATTAAAATGAATAGCTTGACGATGCCAATAGTTTTGTCGAAAGTATTGCAAATAGACTTGTTAATTCTTTGTATTCCTCCTCGGTGGGTTGAGTTATTTTCTGTAATACCTCTATTCTTTTTTGAATCTCACTGGTTTCCATACTATAATATTTATTTATTCTCTCTCTTTCCTCCTTCTCTTTCTTCTCCTCCTTCTCCTTTTCCTCCTCTTCCCTCTCTTCTTCAACTCCTTCCTCATCCCTTACTATCCTTGAATCGTTTACACCCCATAGAATATTATACATATATTCATCAGGATTTCTTGTTATTCCTGTATCCAAAATAATTTTTTTTACAACAGGAAACCAATAAAATTTCTTTTGAATTTCTAAAAGAGCCTTACCTTTTCTTAACCTTATAATTTTTTTCATTATTTAACATTCTAATTAAATCTAAAGTTGTCGGTTTATCAACATCAGCATAACGCCAATCTTTTATTGAAAATACCTCATTCTTATGTTGTAGAACATATTTATTAAAATACCGAATACCCTTTTCTTGAAGGTATGCTTGGACACAGAAATGATAATTTTCTTGAAGCCTTCTTGCTGTCATTTATGTATTAGAAATATATGTTAGAATAATATTATGGCACGAAACACCTCCCCATCTTCCCATAGTTAAATCATTTTGTATTTCCTTACTTATTATATATAATCCTGTTTTTTCTGTTTTCATGAGATAAACAAGGGCAAAACCATTATTATATTTACCCTTATTAAATTCTTTTATTTGTTGTTTACTAATCGTGGCTCCACAAAACTCATTCTCGATACCAAGTGCATAATATTCTTCCTTACGAGACTGATTTAATTGTTCCAGGTCTTCGAGGTTAATTTTAAATGACCAATTATACCCTAAATCATTCATATCATACCCCCATTGTTCTATTCTCATACAAACGATACGCCCTTCTTTATAAAAATTTATTTTAATTCGAACTGTGAATTCTGTATGACCTGGAGATAATATCAACACTTCTGTATCTTTGGAATACACAGCCGTTTTATTTAAGTATATATATTGTGATAAATCGTTTAATCTCACCAAGTCATTCGCGTCAGTCGGGCTTGGATAATTTTTTAATTTATAAGCATTTTTCATGTTAATATTTTTGTTTATATTATATTTATGTCGTTCAGCCTGTGCCTTTGTATAATAATTTGATAAATCAATATCCAGTTCTTGAGATACACCAAAGATAGAACCATCTTTACCAACATAAGTCATTTATATTAGATTAAAAATAATATCATAAAATTTTTTATTTTTGTTGAGTTGAAATAACACATATAGACATAATTGACCACAACACTTGGAATTTAATTCTTGGACTTGAAATGTTTGATAAACACCATTCTGTAAGAATTTTATGACTTCAACAGGTGGTGGAAGACCAAAACTATCAAAATAATATTTGTCTTGATTATTAAAAATACAAACCCAATGAGAACCGTTCCCATTATTATCTTCTAAGTTCATAATAATATTCTTTGTATGTTTTGGCACATTTGTTAATTCATCTCTCATACAAATAACCACATTATGAATTTTTAATTTCTTACAATATTTGGCAAGTTGTAAATTTGATGTTGTATTCTTTCCAAATTCTTTCAACCACTCATCAATGCTCATTTATTTATTAGAAAGATATAATCCATTACCTCTTTTCGTTAATTTTACACCTGCTTGTGCTATAGAAGAAAGCATATCTCCAACTAACAATCTCGCTTTATCAGGCAGACCTTCAAGTTTTTCAGCAAAATCTACAATTACACCACTTCCACTAATTTGTTTCTCCAACTCTTTGTTATGTCTTTCCAATTCTTTTTGAGCCTGGAGTTGAGCCTTCCTTTCATTGGCAGTTTTGACCGCTGTTGAAATACCACCCGTCAATGCTCTAACCGCACTTAAACCAGCAAATAAAGGAATTAGAAATGGGAGAAATCCTCCACTCGTCTCTCTTATTGAATATTTTTTCAACATTGGTTTTGTCATTTTAATTTTAAGTGAGCCAGTGTCATTCAAGATTTTAACCTGTTCTCTTGTGAGCAAAACATCAATTCTTACTGCTCCTTTTCTCTGAATTGTATTAACGTTAATCGTACAAGGCTTTTGATTTTGAACACAAGATGATAGTTTATGAAGATTGATTTGATTAACATATACCCCAGTTGGTACTTTGCCACTCATTTATTTAACAAAAAATTATGTGAGACTAATCATCACACCATTATCTGTATTAATCTGCAATTCTGTTTCTTCCAAAAGCAAACAATATGTATCAACTTCTTCACTCTCTCCTCTTTCAATGTATAGGGAAGTATCCACTCGATTAGACTTTATAGTTTCCTTTTGAGCGCTCAGGTCAAACGCATAGATTGTATACAAACTTTTAAATGCTGTCATATCCAAAATAGGTTCTTTATTTCCATTACTTTCACACACCTTTTGGTAAGACTTGTATGCTTCAGCAAAATCATTTTTTTCCCAATTAATTTCCAATCTATCTCGTGGATAAAATGTTCCATCTAGAAAAACGCGAAGTTGTTTCACCTTAGCATTATCACTCAATGCATTATTCTTATCAGTCGCAGTATCACCATCTGGCTTTTTAAAAATCATCCACAGATATCGTGGCTTTCCTTCCAGAACACCCAAATTCCACATGTAAGTAGTTTGATTGAGTTTAACGTGTTGACATCTTCTTTTGAGGTATGATACACTGAGTGGTTTCTTTGAGTTAAGTCTTCGATTCAACATCTCTTCTGTTTTAAGATTAGGAGTATATTCACTGATATACCAACTCATCTCCTCAATTACAAATTTATTCTGTTCACCAAAAGCACTACCAACACCAAAAAGCAATCTATTTTCATTATCATTCCTTTGTAGTTGAAATCTAATTTTAAGACCATACAGAACTTTATCATAATCACAAAATCCAAATATACCTTTAAGAGGAACTGCCACAGTAAAACTATTTTCTGCTTTTGTATCATCATTATACATTCCTTTCCTTTGAATATATCCAGGGTCTGTGTTTGTTCCCGTTGACATATCAGGAATAAAACCTTCGACAGACCCCTTTCCCATTCTATCACTGAATGTATAGAGTGTAAATTTCATCATTTCAGATACAGCAGAGACATAATCAACCGCTTCAACTTCTTGTGTTCCAATATACAATCGCACACTATCAAACATTTTCCAGAAGAAATCATTTACAAGTGTAGCGTTTGTGTTATTCCCAGCCTTAGTGAATTTAAATTTACACAACAAGAAACTTTCGGAGAGATTCAAATAGGTTTGTTGATTATTTATTTCAAAACTTTTTGTACCATTTGTATTCCAGTCTGTTCCAGTTATTGCATTTACCTTGAAGTAATCTTCTTTTTTAGTGGAGTTTGAGATAATAATAGTATCATCCAAATCATAGATACTATCAATTGCTTCCATACTTGTATTTATTTAGGAAAAAAGATGTTAAAACTTTTGAAACCCTGCTCCAAGTATTTGAATTATTTTCTGTCGTTCTTGGGGGGACAACTGAGTTTTACCTTTCTTAATTTCTTTTATTGCTTGTAATTTATGAGATTCCTTCTGAGCATCTTTAATACTCTTTACAGCACCTGCTACATTTCCCACAGCAGAAGCAGTTGAACCAATTAGGTCTTTATGTTTAAGAATAGTTGAACCAATACCCATGAGAGTATCAATTATCCCATCTCCTCTAAATTGATGTCCAACACCCCTTTGTCTCTTAGGTTTATAGTATCCTCTACCAAGATACATACCTTCACCCTTGTAGTACGGGGAAAGGAACATCCCATCCCCTGTAATTATTTTATATTTTCCCAACTCGTGTTTCCTCACAATAACCATCGTATTTATTTATTGAAAAACTTCACGTAGGTGAATTCTGATGGATATAACTTCTCCATTAAAAGAAATCACACGATTATCTTGGTCGGTTATCCTAAAATTTACTCTGTGTATGGTTTTTCCTGACACAGGTAGATAAACCAAATTTTTAGGTTCCATATTGAATTTATAACCAATTGGGGTTGAGTATGCGCTGAATGAAAATATTGTATTTGTTTTTTTTCCATCATTATAAGCACCATCAATCAAATCACAGTGAATTAACACCGAATTTATTCCTGAGGATATTTGAATGACATTATCACTGTAAAACGTCCCATTAGTTTCAATCTTTTTTGAGGAGAAACCTAATAAATCTCTAAATGAATTATCAATTGTGAAATCAACCTTGTAGTTATTTTTAACTTTAATCGTTGATTTTGAAGTATGTTTTTGAATATCTATAACAATATTTTTTGGATCATCACCCTGTTCTTTCATAAGACGAACAATTTCGGAAGATATTTGAGAAATCTCGTATGCTCCGGGTGAGACTGTTATCGTTTTGTATCCACTTCCCGGATTATAACTAAACTTGTCATTTTTCTCGGTTATATTAAATAAGGTATTATAAGTTTCCATGGACAATAAAGATGCCTCATATTCTTTTGTTGTGTCAAGTTGTAGTGGGTATGGGAATGAAGATGTGTGGTCGCTTGTTGTGAAATTAAAACTCAGGATTGTGCTTCTCATCTTATTTAATATGAGATAAAATGTCTTTATATTGAGATTTATTAATTATTTTCATGTTCATCAACTGGTCTAAAATGGCTGATGCTTCATTAAAACAATTGTTATTTCCAGCCTTCTTACTGCCTAACAACAATAACAGTCTATTAACTAATTGCGATGGGTCATTTGGAAGAAAACCAATACCTGAACCAATGATACTTAAAGCCTGAATAATGTGTTTCTCCTTCTCATTCTTCCTACTTTTACCAGAAAGAATAACCTTATAATTTAGAGTGTTCAGCAAATCAATATATACTCTATCATCATTATTTTCCATATCCAATGGTTTATCAATATACTTTGATTCATCCCTCACAGTTGAACCTTGTCTTCCATCTTTTGTGAGAAGAAACATTAATCTCGGAGTTAGTTTAACAGGGGGTTGAGCAGAACTTAAGAACCTTAATTCATCATTAAATATCAATACCTTTTCTTGAAGAAGATGAAATATTGCTGGTTGTTCTGTTGGAATGAGTCCTGCTTTGGTTTTTGAATCCGCTGAATATTCATTGTTTTGAACAGCATTCACAATATAATCAGGGGGTTGATTAATCTCTTCCAGTTGTTGAAATAAACCTTCATCATATTCTAATTCTCCAATATGCTCTAATTCTTCCTCCGTCATTTGACTGAAATCTTTTAACATTTGGAGCTTTCTGGGAGTATATTCTACTGTGGGAACTGTGGAAACATCTTTCATTTTTTCTTGGGAAGTTTTTAAAAGTGGTTTAAAAAATTTCTCTTGTTTTCTTTCAAATACTTCTTCGCCCGTTAGTTTCTGTCTGCGTTTCTTCTTTATGTCTTCCTGCTGTTTTACAACTTTTGAAACCAACTCTTGATGTTCCTTAAATCTTCTTGCTCTTTCTTTTGTATCCATTTATTTATTGTAAAATATCATTTAATGAATTGTAAAGATTAACAGGGAAATTTTCCTTTTCTTCATCATTCAAGTAGATGTGTTCAAATAAATCCTTTTCTTTAAATATTTCATCAAATTCTTTATTAACATTAATGCGAGTTGTAATTTCTTCTTCACTAATCCTTGCATCTCTGCTTTTCATACGTTTGCGTTGAGTTTCTTCATCAACATCAAAACCGAATGATAAAATCTTCACCCCGCTCAGATATTTAATAATTTGTCTCGTTCCTTCTGGATTAGTTTCTAATATCCCAACACCACCAGATTTTAGTTTCCTTAACTCACTCTTACAATGTGAATATTTTGTTGTACCAAGAGAAACCTCCTCAAATATTTGTCCTTCATTCCTCAATCGCATATGTTCCTCCACTGAAATATAGTGATAATCTTCACCTTTTATTTCTCCAGGTCTTATTGCTCTAGTTGTTGTTGATACAATGCGTATCACGGGGTGTTTTTTAAGTAAATTTACAATATTCTCATTTGTACTACACAAGAACCTTGATTTATGAAAGTTTTTTCCAGAAGCAGATTTACCCACAAGATTTATAATAATAGTTGTCATTTATATATGTAATTGTTTATAAAACAAAAAATATATCCCTTAATATCTCATCTTGTTTCACAACAATATATTTATATTTTTCAGTCGTGTGCTTCATGTAATCCTCAAATTTCTTTTTACTACATAATGTAGAACAATTATCTCTCCAAAAATTATTGATATCTATTGAATTTAACTTGAATAAAATAAAAGTATTAGCATTGTTTCTGATGGAACGACGAGGAAGTTGAAAGTACGATTGACTAAGATAAATACAATTACAAGAAGAATGTCTCCCTCTTGTGTAGTAGCTGTCCATTACCGTTTGGTTTCTCTCATTAACACAATCATCAAAGATAACGAGGTTCTTTTTTGATTTATCCAAATCTTGGGGAGACGGTATATCATCCGTATTATCACTAAGAATACAAGTTATAAGATTTGATTTCTTTTTACATCTCTGTGTATCACAAAATAGTTGAATTATATCTTCAATGTTATAATCATTTAGGTTTTTTTGACGTTTAAATAAACCGATTATATCTTCTTTTTGAAGACCAGCATTAAAACCTTGTGAGAGTAGTTGATACTCTGGTTGAAAACTCGACTTTGTGAAAATTATTAAATTGTCATAATCTAAAAAGTTGGGAGTGAGGAGCATTTTTAAAAGTAAGCAGGTTTTTCCACATCCACTTGAACCAACTATGAGACATCTTAATGAATTTGGGAGATTTTTATGGTTGTTAAATTTTATCTTATTTTCCCAAATAGGTAAAAAATCATTCATTTATATATTTGAAAAACAGGTTATTTAATTTATTATTGGCTTTTTTAGAAACTCTATATTTTATCCTAAGTTCAGGTTTAATTTCAAGATAATCCATTATTTTATTTATACAATATCTTGTGTTGATATTTCCCTGAAAATTACATCCATGAATAATATACAACAACAATCCTTTGAACATTTCTCTTATACGTTCAGTTTCTTCCCTTGTAAGGAAAGGTGTGTTATCATCCTCATACTTTACATTCATTTCTCTAATCAATCTTGTAAAGTAATTCATTTTTGATGTAAATCTAAAAGAATTATTTTCCTTTTTATATTTTTTATTATCATTAATTAGAAGATAATCACAGAATATACATTGTTTATAGGCTTTTGACTCTGTGTTTAATCCCCGTCTTTCACACGCAGGACAATTCTCAAATTTGTCATATGGAGAATCAGGAAAGTCTAGCATATTTATAAAGTAAAACTTTACTTAAACTGAAATTCATCTATACTTTCAGTTGTATATTACCATCGATATCGATATACTTTTTTTCATTATCAGATTCAACGACAACATTTTTTATATTAAAGGTAATTTTAAAATTATCGTTAACTACTATTGAACGAAATGTCATTTCACCTGATATATTAACATCCTTTATTTCATCAGGATTTACATCTTTAAGGTTGTTGAAAAAAATACAAATTTCTCCTTGCATATTACAGATGGTCTTATCTTTTCTTTCTAAAGCTTCATCCATAAGGTTTTTGTTCTTTGATACTTTTTCTTGTTTCATTGCTTTTTCTAGTTTTGAATATATTACTAGAAGGAGAGGAGAAACTTTTGTTAGAGATACTTTAATTGATGTTCTACCAGGTATACTAAAAGCCCTTCCACTGAAGGAAATTGAAGAACTCATATTATTTACCATAATAGTTTTTATCCAATAGTTGTTATATTTATCTTTGTTCAATTTTACATCCTTGACATATTTCTCAGTATCTTTAACAGATGAAGAGATTGATTGAAACTTGTCTTTTGTGTCTTGAAACATTGTATTTATTAAGTGAAAAAGTTGGAGGATAAAATGTTTTTAAGCACAGATTCACCTATAAATTAAACGAAATTTTCATCAAGAAAATTTTAGTTTAAGCAAAGTTTTATTCTATAAATATGGTGAATACAACGTACTGCGATGTTTGAAATCATGAATATAAACATTATAGAAAACACCTCCGAACCAACAAACACACATTTAATCTATTTCATCAAATATCTCCTCTTGAGTTGGAAAGAAAACATTGTGATATCTGTTCAAAGGATGTTTTGAAGAGTAGTTATAATCAACATCTTCAATCACAAAAACACAAGAAAAATGAGTTTAAAGTAAAGGGAGACTATTATATTAAAAACACTGATGGGGCATTTAAAGGGCATATAAAAATAAGGATTTTTCAATTTGGAGAACCCGGTCCATCATCAATAGCTGAATCAATTGAAATAGTGAAACCCGATGTTGAAAAATTTATTAAAAAGACATTAAAAGAAATGAAAACTTTAAAGTTTTATATGGGAGTGAAAATGAATATGAAAAGACAAGATGAAGAACATACTCCTTATATGAGAACAGGTCTTCATTTTATAACATCATTTCAAGATTTTTTGAATAGTGGGGTTTATGAAGAACTATCAAGACAAGAGGAGGATGTTGATAATACAGTGGTAGGAAGTGGATTCAATATTAAAAAAATCATCTTTTTAGATATACACATTCTAAAATCAAACCCTCTTAAAGCTTCTTCTTATATTGAATTACCAAAAGAAATAAAACGAAAGAAGGCAGTTGTTAATATTAAGAACAATGATAATAAATGTTTTCTCTGGTCTGTTCTTGCTCACTTTCATCCACCAAAATGTAATTCAGAAAGAGTAAAACAATATATGAAATATGAGAATACCCTGGACATTAAAGATTTTAAATTCCCAATGCCACGAACAGATATTCCTAAATTTGAGAAAAAGAATAATCTTTCTATTAATGTATATGGATTAACGGATACAAACAAAGTTCAAATATTAAAAATTTCAAACAACTATAAAAATGAAGAAACACACATTGACCTTTTATATTTTAGTGTTGGAAAGAATTCACATTACACATACATCAATAATTTATCAAGATTAATCTCTTCTCAGGTATTCAGAACAGCAAACAAAATATATCCTTGTAAGCGATGTCTTAATTCATTTCATACAAAAGAACGATTAGAACAACATTCAAAATATTGTAGTAATCATAAATCAGCTGTAATTACAATGCCTAAACCTGGTGAAAAGATTTATTTTGAAGATTATAATAAATCTATCATGCACCCATTTGTGATATACGCTGATTTTGAATGTATCCTTAAAAAGATAAATACTGCTTCTCCTAATCCAAAAGAACCATATACAAATAAATATCAAAAACATATTCCTTGTGGTTTCTGTTATTATATCAAATCATCTGTTGGAGAAAAGTATAAAAAACTTGAACATTATCGTGGAAAAAATGCTTCACAAGAGTTTGTAAAACGATTAGAAAAGGATTGCATAAGACTCACTAAATTAATGAAAGAAACAAATGAACCGATGAAATTAACCAAAGAAGAAAAATTAGAATTTAGAATGAACAATATCTGTCATATTTGTGAGGGGGAAATTAAGGAGTCTAAAGTTAGAGACCATTGTCATCTTA
>NC_140966.1:14609866-14647366 GCF_056783735.1 Eptatretus burgeri
ATAAAATACCAAAACTAAAAACAAACTAACAATCTATGAATTGCAAATTATACAAGACGTCATACTACAACAAAGGATAATATGAATATCTTTGAAACTCACCGCAGTTATTAAAATCCCAAATGTATACACGTAGTTCGAGCTCTGCGAGGACAAACTACAAGATATAAGGTTAGGAAAGTATTTGTCATTTCCTGTTGTGTTATCTCTGAGTGCAGAGCCTGTGACTTCATTGATTGCAAATGCTGCTGTACAAACTGCACACCACAAGTGGCAAAAAAAGGAACATAATTCACAATGGTTCTTAAAATTGTAATTTACTTTAAACATTTCTTCACAGCAATAAAAAGCGAAACACTGTTACAATATTCAGTATGAAATGACAACACAACTAAATTATACAGGGCATTATAAAGTCATATTATTCATGCATTGCAGGTATTGCGAGTTAAAGTTGATTGCACTCGCCTCTGAGCTGTCTCGCCTGGGTTCGAATCCCGACCCGGCTATAAACTGTCATCCTGGTGTTTTACAGGCAGTGTGATTCATCAATGTGTGCCGACCCTTGGATAGACGTTAAGCTGGGCGTCCCGTCTGCCAGCACTACTTGGTGGTCAAAAAAGATCTCAGTCCTTTGGGAGTAGTATGTGAGATATTGCCACTTGAATTTTTTTTTCTTTTTTAGAAATTCCTCCACTATCAGTCGAATGTCCTGTGACGGTGTGGCCACCTGTTCAGGATTGTAACGCCTAGCTAATGAAACTGCCTCCGCAGCTTTATGTGCCCAACAATGTGAAGAGGATAAACAAACAAACAAATATGACTGCATAATACAGGTTTCATTGCACTTGTAAACGTTTGTCTACAGTAATGAATTATCCTACTTTGCACAGAACTTTGCTCCAATTCAATTCCAGTGTTATAAGAGGTACTGATGTGGAAAAAAATTAGTAAGGTAGACATGATTTTATCGGGGGAGGTGGGGGGGGTTGGAATTGGAGAGACAGAAGCTTCCTATGCCATTAACTGCAGTGTGACCACTCCTCATTTTCATAAATGCCAAGGTGAGCCAATGAAAAAAGCCAAGAATTCACAAGGTTTCAGAAAAGCGATGATGATAGAAAACCTATACGCCAAGAAAACCGAAAGAAAACCAAGACGTCAAGGTGAACAACGAATAGCCAAGATCTTGTGAAAAAAGCCAAGGAGTGGTCACACTGATTAACTGGGGTCAGTAGCTCAATGGTGAAAGTAGGATTGACCCAACTTAATATTCTTCACAAACTGACTGACAGGCCAGATATTCGTGTGTCCACAGGAAAGAAGATGAATAAAACCCTCACCCTGAGCAGCTATGGGAATCAAACCCACACCAGTGAGGGCAATACCACAAAAGAAAGTATTTTTTTAAAGTTTTTTTTTTTACTCACCCCACCACCATGGTGCTCAGATAAAAACGAAATTATAAAATGTAAAATTTCAAGAACTCAAGATAAAATATCATATTGCCAGTGTATAAGGCCTTGTGAAAAGCAATAGGTGAGAAAATCCCTGGAAGATAGTCTTGGTCTGGAAAGTAAACACCATAAACACCCAAGTTTGCATAGAAAGCGAAGAGTCGGCAAGATCTTCAAATGGCAGCCTGGACGCCACGTGCTCCTGAAGGCTGCGAAGATATGCCATAGGCATTGAAGATCGTAAGCAGCACTCGGAGAGTTGCTTTCATGTCCAACTTCACGATGTCTGTGAGGTCCAGCAAGTACCCGTAAGGTAAGGTTAAAATCCAATGTTTCATGGTAAAATGATCTCATCTGAAACTGCAAACTAGTCCATCATTTATTTTAAAGCCATTTATATATTTGGTTACCCAACTGCTGAAAAAACTAGAGTTGATAGAACATCTTAACCCCATGCAGTGTTCAAGAAGTCTCATCCATCCATCCATTGGGACCATACTCTGCACAGAGCGTCGGTGCTGCCGAAGCAGTCTCCTGGGCTAATGGACACTATCTTGGACGGGTCGCCATTCCCACGCAGGATACTCGAATGGCTTACTCATCCCAGCAAGCTGGTACTCATTTTGCCACCCTCGGAAGGATGACAGGCTGAGTTAACCACACCTGGTATCAATTCAACAGCTGAACAGGAGTTTAACTTAGGACTTTCATATCCCAAGCCCACCACCATAACCATAAAGCCAACACGAGGCATACAGCCTTGAACACCACCTTAGTTAACATGTCCAACTACTGTAAAACTGGAGGTTTTTGGAAGCGGTGGTAAGGTGATTTGTGTTCTCCAGTGCTCAAATATGTAACTGAATTGAAATAAAATAAAGATTGTAAAGGTCGTAAAAAAAATAAATGAATTCCATACATTTACCGCCACTTACACAGTGGCTATCACACCAACTCATTTGAAACGTGACATTAGTTATTCGTGTCTATTGTTTGTGTCCTTTATGACATCCTTAAAAATAGTAAGTTTCCTCCCTGGAATGATTTTCAATTTTGTTTGACTGCCAGACAGGCAGAGTAAAAATAGGTTTATCTCACTCCTCACTGCACACGTGCGAAAGGGACAAATTCAGACCCAAAGTACTGATAAACTCAAGGTTTGTTTTCCAATTCATGTTCTGATTTGTGTTCAAAATAAAACATTCAACTGAAATTAAATTGTTCCTCGATCATAAACTGGTGTTTGTGGAAGGATGGACGGACACTTTGTGTGCACGGGGTAAAAACGGATTGAATGTGGTAGAAAAGTTGAGTTTGGATAGTACCAATAAATTATTTGTTAAATGCAAATAAAGTAAACACTTAAATATTGCGGAGGCTACGTATATGGAAAATGCCGTGATAGTTAAAACCAATTTTTTATGGAAAAAGGGGGTGGGGAGGGGGTGGGGAGGGGGTTAGGTTCCTGGACATTGAGAAAATATAGAGGAAGGTGGGTGGTACCTAAAACTAAACAATTGAAACTAGAAGGGCACTCAGTCGAGCGCATACATCCACCATGCAATGCCTGATCCGCAAGAACATATCGGGCCCATTACATTTTTGAAATATCATGCTGTATATCATTTTTGGCCCAATCTCTCAATGGTGAAGAATGACTTTAAAAATTAAATAAATCTCATATCCAGATCCGGCTCTGGATCTTCACCAAAATCAAATGAATTTGTCCTTGCCACACCCCCAACCTGTCCACCAAGTTTCGTCCGAATCCATCCACAACTTTGTGAGATATCATGCCAGATATCATTTTTGGCCCGATCTCAATGGTAAAGAATCACTTTAAAATTTGTAGTTGCCGGATCCAGACCCAGATCTTCACCAAAATCTAATGAGTTCGTCATTGTCACACACCCAACCTGTCCACAAAATTTCACCTGGATCCGTCTACAACTTTTTGAGATATCCTGCACACAAACAAATAAATAAAAATGGCCCATTGGGCCAGGACTTGACAAATTCAACAAGATCGCGTACCATCAAAAATGTTGAGCGATAATAGGTATTTTTGGGGTTAAACCTAGTTTTTAGGGTCGACAATAGTTTTTAGGATCAACAATATATTTAGGGTCTGAAATAGTTTTTGGGGTCAACAATAGTTGTTTGGGTTAAAAAAAATTTGGGGTTAAAAAGTGTTTTTGAGTCAAAAAATTTCAAACTTTTGTTGAGTCGAAGATTAAAAAACAAAAATTTCCGTTAAATTGTTCACTGTGAATGGTAATTTTTCTGAATATTTGGTGGCATTATGATTCATAAGTGATCATGACTACCATGAACCAGAGTGGGTGTCAAAGCCACCCAATGCTCACCTGTTTATACATTTATCGTTTTTAAAAGACGAGTCTAATAATTAATATTTTTTATAATTCTCTAACAATTTTTTTTTGGGGGTGGGGGGGGTTGGAAATCACTTAAAACATGTAGAAATGCCCCAAAAAAAGTTTTTTTTCTCTAACAATTTTTGGGGGGGGGGCGAGGGGTTGGAAATCACTTTAAAACATGTAGAAATGCCCAAAAAATGTTTTTTTCTCTAACAATTTTTTTTGGGGGGCGGGGGGTTGGAAATCACTAAAAGCATGGAAAAATGCAGAAAAAAAAATTTTCTCTAACAATTATTTTTGGGGGGGGGGGGACCAAGTCCAAAATCTAATGGCATGATCCTTGGAAATTTAAGACTTATGCCAGCGTATGACTCACACGTTCCGCATAACGCTGGCCATAAGTTGTAGGCACCTAACCCCCCCACCAAGTTTCGTCGAAATCCTAATCACTTAAAACATGTAGAAATGCCCTTCCTGACATAACCCTGGTCGCCTCTTACGATACAGGGTTACCACCCTCGGATACTCCTCATGTCTCTGTTCCCTACTGTTTTGTCCTTCCCGCCCCTCTTGTCTCATGCCCCCCTTGATGTGCATTGTGTGTTATGTGCACGAAAAAACTTAAAACATGTAGAAATGCAAAAAAAGTTTTTTTTCTCTAACAATTTTTTTTGGGGGGGGCGGGGGGTTGGAAATCACTTAAAACATGCAGAAATGCAAAAAAAAAAAAATTTCTCTAACAATTCTTTTTTTGGGGGGGGCCCCCCCAAGTCCAAAATCTAATGGCATGATCCTTGGACCATACCTAACCCCCCCCACCAAGTTTCGTCGAAATCCGTCGAGGAGTTTTTCCGTAATACAAAAAATTTAACATTTTCACGCTCACGCTCACGCTCACGCCGGGGGTATCGCTATAGCTCTCTGTTCTTCAAACAGGCTAGCTAAAAACCATAGATAGCACTTACCATGTTAAATTAAAATACCTGTCACCTCCGTAATCCGTAACAGATGTGACCAATTTTTAATCCAGTCAAAGATACTCCCCTCCTACGTTCGTGTTTCAAATTTGAAAGGAATCGTTAAGATTTGGCGGAGATGTGAATTTTTGAAAATCGGCCCATGCTAAAAGATACGGATTTTCGTGATTTTCAGGAATTTTTCCTGACCTTGACCTTTGACCTTGACATGCCAAAAGTTATAGGGTTCTATTCTGGTGGCCAATAGTCCATTGGTGAAGTTCCATGACATTCCGACTCGAAATGCGATCTGTAGAGCGAGACTTACACACAAACAAACAAACAAAATCGTAGATTTCGTCAAGTAACAAAAAAATCTAAAGGCCCAGTCACACCTTGACATTTTAGCCAGCTTATGCCGAATTTTTGAAAATTTGTCTAAAACACTGGTACACGTCGAATACGTTATGGGTAAGTTTTGATAGCATTGAGAGCACGCTGAAAAACACTGCCATACGTCGTAGTACGCTGGCTTTAAACGTTGTACTTTTCGGTTGTCCTCAAATTTTCCATGCTTGAAATTTTAAGACTTATCCCAGCGTATGACTCACACGTTCCGCATAACGCTGGCCATTAGTTGTAGGCACGTCATGCGATCGTTGACACACGTTACTTGTAAGTTACTCATAAGTCGAAACACGTCGAGGTAATGTTTAGCGTACCCGAAACTTATTTCTAACCTATGAGTAACATGTTGTACTCACGTTATGCGATCGGTGACACACCGACACACGTTACTTGTGAGGTGCTAATAAGTCGAAACACATCAAGGTAATGGTTAGCGTCAGTGTTCCAGATTCCCTGGTTTTATTATTTATTTTTTTTCTTCCTTCCTTCGGTATGATGGTAATTTTGACACTTCAATTTCTAGTGCGGTTATAATATAATATAATTAATAGGCTGCTGCTCAACGATTTAAATCATAACCGCACTGTACACTGAACACAGTCATACCGAAGAAAAAAAAAAACTGGGAGTCTGGAACACTGACGCGAACCATTACCTTGACGTGTTTAGACTTATGAGTACCTTTCAAGTAACGTGTGTCGATGTGTGTCAACGATCGCGTAACGTGCGTACAACTTATTCCCATCACATGCGGAGCGTGTGTCATACGGCAAGTACGTCGTAAAATTTTCAACATGTTTAAAATTACAAGACGTACTCCACTTCCTACGACGTATGATAGTGTACTTTAGTGTTCTATTCACACATACCAAACTTACCAATACCGTATTCGACGTGCGCCAACGTTTTAGACGCATTTTTCAGAGGTCGGCATACGCTGGCAAGATCGCCAAGGTGTGACTGCGATGTTGACACTTCCATTTCTGCGGCGGTTATGATTTGAATCGTTGTGCGGCAACCTTTTAATAGGCTACGTCACGTCATCGTCGGCGATGCGTGCAGCGCGCTATGCCTAAGTTAGACTATCGTTGGGCATAGGTTGTGAAGGCCGACAACAGGTTCAGCATTCGTTGGTATAAGTTATCTATAACACAACGAAACGTTCTGTGTCCGTTACTAATATGTTGTGCATAAGACCAAGTCGTTATGAATACGTCCGAATCTTTAAAAAAAACATCAAAAGTTCAACGTAAGCCAGCGTTTTACATACATTTTAATACGTTGCCATTGCTGGCTAAAACGTCAAGGTGTGACTGGGCCTTAATCAGCACGAGCCATCACCCTCCTGAATCACGTGGTGTAATTTGACATTGGTAGCTTCTTCCGTTCTCGAGTTATAATTTTTTGGATGTTTGACCTCACTGTGACCTTGACATGCCAAAAGTTGTAGGGTTCTATTCTGGTGGCCAATTAGTCCATTGGTGAAGTTCCATGACCTTCCGACTCGAAATGCGACCTGCAGAGCGAGACGTACACACAAACAAACTCACAAACTGAACTGACCAACATAATTGACAAAATCGTAGATTTCATCAAGTAGTGAAATTGCTCGTTGAGCAAGGAATTGCCAGAATAACTTTGTCATATCTACATGATCTCTGAAAAAACAAAAACGTGGAAATCAATTTGGTTCTTATAAGTCGATAGTGCTACTGTTTAACGAGTTTTAGCACTTAATTTAGTCATGATCATAACTTGGAAGTCAATCGGACTTGAAATGGTGTTTTTATCACAATTTGAAAGAATTGACCCGACCCCCCTGACATTTGACCCCCGACCACTAAGAAGGGTGTTGGTGTGACACCCCAATGAGACATATGGTTGGGTGCAGAATTGGAAGATGCACATTTTGGATTTGGTTTGAAGTCGATACGACCATTTTAGTGGATGTTATTGCGAAAATAAGAATTTCGGTTTTTCGGTGACCTTGACCTTGACCTTTGACCTAGATTCACCAAAAACGACAAGTGTCTAAGTTGGACCATGGCCGACGTCTGTACCCAGTTTGGGCATGATCGCTGAAACGGTGTGGCTGGTACAGGGTAAACAAACAAACAGAAAGACACAGACACAGAATGACACACAACCGACCAACATAATTGCCGAAATCCGAAGGATTCCGGCAATTAATAAACAGACAGAAAGGGGTGAAAACATAACCTCCTTAACCTTCGGAGGCTGAGGTAAGAAAAGAATAAAATAAATATGTTCAACATGTCAACATTAAAATAAACATGTAAATATAATACAATATAGAACTCGAGTATGAGACGTTCCACTTTATAATTGTGGGCAGTTATGACCGGGTACCAAGACACCCCGCTTCGGTGCAACCCTACTTTGTTGGGGGTGGAGAAGAAAGTTGGGGTGGGCGGGGGAGAGAGTTGGAGGTTGAGCAGGGCAAGAGAGTTCGAGGTTGGGGGGAGGAAGGTTGGAGGGGTGAAATAATTGGAGGCGGGGCAGGGGAGAGAGTTCTTGGTGTTGTGGTGGGGGGAGAGGGGGTTCTTGGGGTCAGGGTGGTGGGAGAGTCTTTGGATTGGGGGGAGGGGATAGAGTTCTGGAGGTTGTGGGGGGGGGTGTGGAGAGAGGAGATATTAGGGTGGGGACGGGTCGAGGAGTTGAAGAACAAAGAGGGAGGGGAAGAGTGGGGGTCAGAAATTTGGAAGAGGGAGGTTGGGCTATGCACCACCCCCACTTTGATCAGACACATGACCCATGGCATCCTCTTTATAAAACTGAATTCAGAATGGAATTTAAAAAAATTCAATTAAAAAAAAATGAACGTAACAACAACAAAAACATTCAAAAGAATTTTTAAAAATTATGCCTGCAAGACCATGCGACCCATCACATTGAAATTTAAAACATATATTTCCCATGACCACCAGATCAGGTTTGTGAGGTTTCACAGCGATCGATGAGGTGTTCAAGAGAAAGTATATTTTTAATGTTTTCGTTCAATTGAATATGGCTGCCATATGGATGTTTTTTCGAAAACACCCTACTCTCGCCAAGGCTGAGGAAACGTTACCACTCTATCTTTCAAACCGTTCGGGAGAAGATTTTTAAAGGTTTATTCTTCCAAAAGAAATGTCTGCGAGACCATATGACCTATGACGTTAAAATTTACACCCTATATTCCCCAAGGCCTGATAAATCTCACACCTCTCACTATGTCTCTCTGAAAGGACCGTTTGGAACCCCCCCCCCCCCCAATTCCCTTTCTCAACAATCCTCTGGAAGAAGTCCTTTCTTTCAAGCTTCTGGGTCTCACTATCTGCCATGATGTTTCCTGGGAAAGTCACATTTCCAACCTGGTCTCCAAAGCCAGTCGCCGACTGGGAATTCTTTGTTGTGCAAAGTCCTTCCTCGGCCCACCAGAGCTCCTGACCACATACAAAACTTTCGTCTACAGCCTGATGGAGTACTGCTCTCCTCTCTGGACTGGTGCTCCTGCCTCCCACCTTTCTCGGCTTCACGCTGTGGAAACCAAGGCATTTCGGATCATTGGCATCTCCCGCGATGAGGCTGAGGCTTTGGGCCTCTCACTCTTTCACTGCAGGCAGGTCGGTGGAATTTCTGTCTTCTACTGTCTCCTCTCCGGTCTCGCCCCCCCCCCCCTGCTCTGTCTGCGATTTGTTCCCACCATATTTCCGCAGGGCGTTCAAGGTCCGCCAACTACCCCTTTCTCGTAAAACTACCAAAACCACGAATCACTGCTCACCTTCACTCTTTCATTCCTCTTTTTTCCCACCTTTGGAATAAACTCCCTCATTCTGTTCAATCCCATTCTTCCCTCCAGGCCTTCAAAACATCTGTTCACCACCACCACCTCTTATTGTCTCCCATCCAAATCCTCGATCTTTTCTACCCCTGTTAATCCATCCCAAACCCACCTCCTTCAAATTCCCTTCTTTCCTTCCTGAAAGTCCCTGTAATGTCCATCTTGTGTACCCCATGTTCCCCGTCCCAACCCTCTCCCTTCCACAGATCTCCTAATGTCTCTATTCCCCACTGTTTTGTCCTTCCCACTCCCACCCCTCTTGTCTCATGCCCCCCTGGATGTGCATTGTGTGTTAGCTCTCATACGAGCCTTGACAAGGTATACAAAAAATAAAAAGGTCAGTTGATTGTGTGTGTGTGTGTGTGTGTGTGTGTGTGTGTGTGTGTGCGTGTGTGTGCGTGTGTGCGTGTGTGCGAGTGTGCGTGTGGACACGCACAGTATAGGGACAGCAAGCTTGTGTAGTTGGTCCAGAAGGTCAGCCAGGACAGCAATGCTGATTCATGACCTGACCATCCCAAATTATTCAAGATGGTACTAGCTCTGCCAGGTGGGCAGCAGTTTAGAAGTGAGGTCAGGCTGCGAAGTTTGAATAATGTGGGATCAATGGGGTGGGTGGGGGGGGGGTTGAGAGAAGTCAAGGTTGTGGAAATGATGCAGAGAAGGAGGTTGGACGTGTTGTATGTGCAGGAGACTAAATGGAAAGGGGGCAGGGTGAGGAGGGTGGTAGGAGGATACAAGTTGTTGCATGCGGGTGGGGATGGAAGAATTAATGGTGTGGAACAATCGTATTGGAAGAGATCAGGAAGCAGGTGGTCAGAGTGGAAAGATGGGTGGGATGGATAGTTATGGCATGGGTGGTGATAGAGGCAAATGGTGTGTGTTATTGTTGGTATATGGGCCACAAACAAGGATGGGGTGGAGAAGCAGGAATTCAGGGATGTACCAGATTCAGGGACGAGGACATGCTCCGTGCAACAGCAGATTGAGCTTGACCTCCATGGTGGGAGGACATACTCCATGCACAGATGAAGCTTGACTTCTGTGAGAGAATGGATGTTCGTGGAAGACTGAACAGGAGACAATGAAGCAGCCTTTCTTTGCATGCAATCTACCAAGCGTTTGATCTACGAAGCGTTTGATCTTCCAAGCGTTTGATCTTCCAAGCATTTGATCTTCCAAGCAATTGATCTTCCGAGTGTTTGATCTTCCGAGTGTTTGATCTAACGAGCATTCAATCTATCAAGCTCTCCTTACCATGAGTCCTTTAGCCAAGCCTATGCTCATGTTTGCCTTTTTTGGACCATGAGGGCCACCAAAGGGAAACTTACATAATTCTGCACAAGATGATTGCTTGCACACACATGAGTAAGATGAGAAGGAGCCATACCCATGTTCTGCTCTGCACTCTATCTACTTTTCTTCCTCTCTCCATTTCTCCGCTGTGATTCTGAACGGTGCCATGTGTCGTGTGTTGATAATTAAGTAAGATTGTAGAAAGGGCTCGTAAGTGTCACGGGAACAAGTCCTGCTCTGTTTCTCTATTCTATTTGCTGTACATACATGCCATACAAATTTCCCCCGTTGTATACGTGTCGCACCCTCAAAAACACCCTGAATATGTGCTTTGTATTCTTTGTGAATAAAACCTTTACTGTATATATGTGCCACTCAAATTTCCCCCGTGTTCCCCAGATATTAATAAACCTGTATACGTTTTCTTCCATCCTGCTCGTGGTGTCTTTTCCATAATGGTCAAACATAGTCTGCACTTGCAATAGCCAGGAAGTTTTACCCCAACTGTTTTGCTCCATTAAATAGCAAGCGCTTCACTCTCTGTTCTGCTTGGCAGTAATCCGAGTGCGCGCTAAGGACACGAGACTCGGTTAGTTGAGCCACGTCAACCCTGGGTAAATGGTGTTAAACGGAGGAACACAAGAGATTTGACCATCACATCCATGGTTGCCTCACAACCCACTGGGAGTTATCCATTGCACATCGGTCTGCCAGATCGGAGGTTAGGAGGAGTTTGAGAAGTTTCACCTCGTGGCGATCCCCAAACCCCAGATCCATAACAATATGTTTTAACAAGGTTTAAGGCTCGTGGGGAGCTGTAAACAAATCACACGCACACATGCAAACGAATACATGAGAAAACACTGGATACGACTCCAGACAAACATCGGCAATACGCTTCAGGAAAGCGACATGACTTTCCAGGGCACTCTAGGTACTGGTGATGCCATCTTCATGATATCGCTTGGCACTCAGTGGGTCAATTAAGGAAAACTTACTTCTTCCCAAGGATGCCAACCAGTGGGCTTTGTCTGTGCTCTAACCTTTAAATACTGAGCTTTAAGCAAGGAAACAGCACATAGCAGTTTTAGAGTGTTTGATATAATTTGGCCGGGATTGGAAATTAACCGCTGATCTCCCAGATTCAGAGTGGATGTTTTAAACAGGAATGCCACCGAGTCTGTTTCAATCTGAATGTAAATCTTAAGGAGGAAATTCTTAATCACCAGGTTCAGCATCATCTGGATAACATCTGATTGAGCTTATCTAGAAAAATAAGTTTTAAAATTTAGGTTGCAACACCTCTTGAAATATCACCTCCACAATAATATTATCCTACAAGCAAGCATCCTCTTTAGAAAACATCCACTGTCAAGATGTCTTTATGCACATCAAATAAAACAGTTGTGAGATAAACAATGCACTAACTAATCAACGGGTCGAACCTTCCGGGCGAGACTTTGGATTTTTCATCCCCGCATCCTCCATCAACTCAAAGGCAAAAGAGATGTTGTGAACCTGATGGAAAAAGCACAGTGAGAAACTCACCTACGTGATCATGCAGTGGTGGTTGGTGAGCAGAATAAGTGAGAATAATTGTAATAAATGAATGGACATATATTTAAAAAAAACAAAAAAAAAAACAGGAAGGTTTCTGATTATGATTCAATGTAAACATCTTTAGTCTTTATTGAACATAATTCTGCCTCTGGTAAAGAAGAAGAAAAATAGGATACGTCAAATTCCTGAAATAAAATGCAGATACGGGTGGGGCAAAGGTGGGGGAAAGGGGTGGGGGGAGGATATAACTTTCATAAGCTACATACATTATGTTTGCTCATGCTAACATTTCACAATTTTGGGAAGATATGCAAGAGGCATTAAAATGATAAGCAGCACCCTTAAATATTGTGGGGGTTACGTTCCTGGAAAATTCCACGGTGTTTAAAACTGCAATAGTTAAAACTGCGATGTTTAAAACTGCAAAAAAAACAATTTCCTATGGTACTGAGGGGCTTCGGTTCCTGGGCATTGAGAAAATATAGAGTAAGGTCAGCAGCAGCCAAAAATAAACACATCACAATTGAAATAAACGTAAAATATATATAAACTAGCAGGGATACCCGTGCTCCGCACAGGAATCCCGTGGATGATGGCGGGTCTGAAGGAGTATATGTCACAGTTAATTGTAAAATTGAAGAGGCTGCCACCATTATTTTTTTTTTCATCACCACTATAATATTATATTTTCCCCGCCATGTTTTATATGCAGAAGACTCGAGTTCAAAAATGTTAAGATTTATTGCCGCATCAGATAAAAAAAACCATAATACCTCAACAATGTGAGGCTGGTTGGTTTCATGTCATCATTTGCGACTTAATTAATTCTCATTCTCTAGCAAATTCCGTTGGTCCCATGTCAATCGGCTGAACTTGAAAAATTAACGTTATGCAATCAGGTGATTGCATCATAATTCGGAAACCAGGAAGTCGGAAGTCATTGTCTTCAATTGACTGTAGCATTATTTTTTCATTCTATTGCAAATGGCGTTGGCCCCATGTCAATCGGCTGAACTTGAAAAATTAATGTTACGAAATCAGGTGATGACGTCATAATTCGGAAACCGGAAGTTGGAAGTACAATTCTTTTACATCGGGACACTCCTGGGTACATGTTCTGTCAGTATGTGAAGTTTGGTTAGGATCAGTCCAGTACTTTTCGCATGCATAGGTCACAGAGAAACACACACACACACACACACACACACACACACACACACACACACACACACACACACACACACACACACACACACACACACACACACACACACACACACACACACACACACACACACACACACACGAAGAGGGAGTATTGCAACGAGAAGGGAAAGGAGTTGAGGCTACATTCTTGGTACCTTTGTGCTTGATAGCACAACACGCCACCAATACGATTCAGAGAGGGGGGGCTCCGTAGTGCGGCACCTGACAGCTGGCACGTTGTCTCTGGCTTCAGCAGAGTGTGTGGAGACCGTGTTCATGAAGGAGGGGCTTGAGTGGAGAAGGGGCGGAGTCCAGCGTGCGTGGACGGAGTGGTAGGCGGGACCAGGTAGGCGGATGGGGTTGACGTCGTGTGGGTGGAGATGAGGAGGCAGAGTTCAGACAGCAGGAGGCGGGTCGTGCCGAAGGACGAGGGCGAGGCCAGAGCGAGCGAAAGAGAAAGGCGGAGGGACTGATCCGACCTTTATAGGAGGGGCCACCCCGAATCGAAATGTCATCACCTGAATCGGGCGCTCCGATTGGCCCCGACCCCACACGTGGCCCGCAAACTTTGGCCGGAAACCACCTCATATCACTTCGTTTCCGGCAAGGCCATCCCAGACAGCGGCAATACTCCTCTCCGACCTCACGACATGACATGAATCGCCCACACCGAAATTGGCACGCAAATCATCCTGCAAAAACTCCCGGGCCACGTCCTGGTGACCGGCCGAGGGTCCCGCATGCCCGCTCGGGCGTTCGACCAGCGCTGATCAACGCGCTTGCAATGCGAGCACATTCTATACAGTGTGCGGGGTTCGGCCATGGCCCACATGGTCAGTGCTCACATTCGCCCGATTCAGCTAGCATGTGCACGGAGCGAACACCAATACGTGTCAGATATGGAGTTTGAAAAGGAACGTGCCGCCTTCTACCTCGCACACTCGTATCTCGCCCAACATGGCGTGGAGTCGCCTTTATCGGCCTCCGTACGCGTTTCGTGCAGCGTGGGTGTCGTGCTGGCTGCGTTTCCTGTGTTGTGGAAAACACCATCGGGTGGAAATTACCGCTGCCAGTGCGTTTGGCAGGTTGTGTTTTGTACGGAGGGTTGTGGGTGCAGTGTTTGCTTGGCCTTTGCTGAAGACCCATCTCACAGCGCCGGGCGCACGTGGCTCAGATTTACCTCAGGAATAATCAGAAAAGAAGAGTAGGGACGAAATGAAGAAGAAAATGATGTAAGCAAACCTAGCTATGAGATCATCGCAACGTATGCCCCAGTTGTCCCGCGAGACAAAAGGAAAGGGACTATCTACACGTATAATAATGGAATAACTGTCTTGGGACACCTACTGTATCTGTTGCATGCATGCGGTTCCAAGAACCGCAACAATATTTTAAAGCTCAATTAGTTGATTTTGAAGTATGTTTTTCAATACCTGTAGCAATGTTATCTGACTCCTCACCTTGTTCTTTCATAAAGGCAGGCAAGTTCAGGAGATATATGGGTAATTTAATATGCTCTCAGTGGGATGGATAATATTTTATATGCACTTGTCCCAGAATTATGACTAAACATTGTTTTTCTCTATTGTATTAAAAAGTGTATTGCAAGTTTCCATAGACAATAATGCTGCTTTATATTCTTTTTTATGGGTCAACTTGTAGTGCGTTTGGCAAAAAAGTCGTGTAATCACTCATCGTCAAATTAAAGATAAGGATTGTGCTTCTCATCTTATTAGTCCCCTACCGGTTTCACTGGAGAGGACAATAGGTTTGCTCTCCATCTGTCTGTCCGTCCGTCCCACCTGTGGTTGTTCAGACTTTTTTCCCCATAACCTTTAACATATACAACTGAAATTTGGTACATGACTTTATTTGATAAGTTGCAGAACAAGTTCGAGTTTCAGGGCGTTTCATCAATTTTTCACAGTTATGCCCTTTTTGGACTTAGAATATATTGTTGCGGATCCGGGGTGGCGGGATTCTCACCCGACTCTTGGCGCCACCCTCACCACCGCCGTCTCCGCAGTTTATAATGCCGGCTGGCTCGGCACAGGCCTCGGTTCACGCGTCTTCAATCGCGAATACAGCGTAATGCTGAACCTTACCAGTTGGGGAAATATAATCCCGGTTACAGACTGGTTTTGTCAGATGCCGAGCGTTTTCTGCCAGTCTGTAACCATTTTGGTTTTATATGCCAATTGAATGGATCGTTCCTGGCCGCGACACGAATTAATCCATAGCGGCAACTTCATACGAACCAACCAGATTTATTGGGGAACATCGGGGAACACGACACAAGCAAAACATTCACGACAATGCTTTTATTAACAATCTTTAACCCGTTCTTAACTAGGGAACTACGGATTACAGGTTTCGAGGGGGGTCCCTACCGAGATATGCCTTAAACAACGTGCAGACAAAGACAGACAGACAGCATGCATGCAAGACAGAGTACTTGGTGATGTTTCATGGACGAGAGGACAGTGTCAAAAGCACGAATGTCGCTCACAACAAGCAGATGTCCACAGATTCGAGCCCCCAGCTCGAACGCGCCGTGTGGCAAGATGGCGGCACCGTACTCTTTATTTTCCGCACTGTACGCTCCAACCCCGCGTCAGGCTGACTGCACAAGACCGCCAGATCAACGATGGGCCTCAGCCGATCTCTCCCAAGGTCCAGCACACAAATCCAGGCCTGGCCTGTTCACCAGACGAGGCCCAAATCGAGGTGCCGGGCTCCGGCAAGCGGATTGGCAAACGTGTCGAGCCGTGAGGTGAGCAAGGACCGTCAGAGGCTCGGTTATTTCCTCCCTTGCCTTCCCGCCTCGAAGCCCGACTTCTCAACTCCGTCCTCTCAGTTTCTTTCTCCGCAGAATCACCTTTTCCACGCTTACCTCACAAAGCCGGCTGCCGTTTTTCTCACTGCAGAATCACCTCCTCATAAGTCGATCGCTGACTCGACGTGCAGGCCGCCTCTCCCACTGCCCAAAAAGGCAGACTTGACGTGCAGGCAGCCTCTCTTACTGCCAAAAATGCAGACTTGGCACGACCCCGAGCACGCCTCCCTCAGCGAAGCCGACAAAACTCCTCCCCTTAGCTCCACCTCCCTCTCCAGGCCACTGCCTCTCAGCCGACTGGGCGGGGCCTATCGTCCGGAGAGGGGAGGAAGAAGAGGGAGCCCTCGGCACACCACCACTGCACGATCAATAATGCATGCATCCTACACCTCCCGACACACATGTAACGTCCATTTTACCAAACAACCTAGCTAAACATGCATTTATTGGGGGATCTGAGCTAATCCTATATTTAGTAGTCCAATAAGGGCCATTTCCGTAACAATATCATACTAGTAAAGTACCCGTCTTCGACGGGTAATTCATCAATGAAAGCATATGTCAGTTACTCACAGTTGCTGTGGAGTCAATTTTGTTCCGAACGGGTCTCTTCGGTCATCTACTGCAGCACATTTTTATAAACAACGTTCCTCGTTTTCTTGTCTGGGGCATGGACGTGCAGCTTTGATCTTGATCAAACTCTTGATGCCGCAACATACAACATTCCATGTGAGAAAACAGGCGAACGCAGATCTAGTCCGATTATGTTGAACGTCTGTCCCTGTGCTTTGTTTATTGTCATGGCAAAGCAAGGTCGTAAGGGAAATTGTAATCTACGGAACTGGAATGGCAGGTCACTGTCGGATGGTATTAGTGGTATCCTTGGAATTAATGCACGTTTTCCTGCTTCCGGTCCATTAATGAGGATTACTTCAATCACATTTGGGCTCATTCGGTAGACTGTACAGCGGGTGCCATTCATATTTGGTGGATCCAATGAACGTAGAACAATAACTGGGCAGCCCACTTTCAGCTTAAGTTTGTGTGGTGGTATCCCTGATATTTCAATGGAATTCAGAAATTCAACGGGGAAAGTGCACTGACTCCTTCCTCCGGAGTGAGTGTAGTGTTCATTGCATGATATATCTTGACTGATGGGAAGCGGTCAATGAGAGTGGAGTTGACAGCATCCAGTTTCATTTAGATGTGCGAGTATTGCTCGTTCTAACAACCAGTTGTTGTCGTTTGGAGCATGTCCTGTTAATCCGACATAGATTTCCTTGATTAATTTGGATGGAGTTTCGTACTGGTGGATCACTTCTGGTAAAGTGATGGTGTCCAGTTTATTTTCAACAGGGTAGTTACCATCTCCAATGTTCATGAGGAGGTTGGTGTAATTAGCAGCGGTGGGGTCGTTTGTAAGCTGTGCTCGTATGTTGTTGTGCAGTCTGTACGTTGAAACATTGCACCATAACGGCGATCGCTTCAGCGTCGCATCGACTATGTTTGCACGTGTTCCTTGATTCACAACGGGTAGTATTTGGCAGAAGTCTCCACAGAACATTATCGCGATGCCACGAAATGGTTTTGAATTTCCACAAATATCCTGTAGTTTCCTATCGATCGCTTCATAAACGGGCCTGTGTGTCATCGGAGCCTCGTCCACAATAATTGCTTTGGCTTCGTTCATCACTCTCGCGATTGCTGTCCCTTTATTCATAGAGCAGGTTGGTGTATCTTGTTTGTGAGCATTCAGGGGTACTTTGAAGGCGGAATGTAGAGTACGTCCCCCTGTTAGTAAAGTTGCGGCTATACCACTCGATGCTGTAGCAATAGCGATATGGCCATTCGATCTGATCTTTGCGAGAATTAAATTAAAGAGGAACGTTTTACCTGTCCCTCCAGGAGCGTCAACAAAGGTGATACCGCAGCGCTGTGTGGTTACTTTGTCGAGAAATAGTGCATATATTTCTCTCTGATTTGCCGTCAGCTTTGGACGTCAGCTGATTTGGACCCTAATGATTAATAAAAAAAGCTTGGTGGCACTCTGGGAAATGGTGCGGACGTGTATTTTGAACACATTTCACATTTTTTGAAGAATGACTATTTTACGCCGCTTAAAAAGTGACATAATGTCACCCTGACCCCTCCATATATCACCAATTTTGTCATATTTGGAATAAAATTGAATGGCATGAACCTCTGCATACTCTTAGGTCATTTACTCGTCAATATATGAGCCATATCATGAATAAATCACACAAAAATCAAAATTTTCACCATATTTCGACTTTGGTTTCACCATCCGCAGTTCACCAAAATACCTTTTTCTCAACATTATGCTCACCAATCTGCTAATGAATAGTATCGCAACATACCTATGTTATCACTAGTTCTTTTGATATTTTATACATATCATTCACTTAATAATTCAACGAGATATACCTCAAAATGTAACCCTACCCCCTAATGAATCGGAAGGTTACTCTTTCCGACATCTGTAAATTTGGATGCATGATTTTGTAAACACATGCCACAAATCCTACAATCGATGATTAGGTGGAGGTAGTCTTCCCATATGACTATAGTAACCATGGTATCCACCAATATAAGCATTTTCTCTCTTTCAGATGTGATGCTACTGAAGAGCCACAAGATGTATTCAATGCAATATAGCTGATTCTGTATAAAAACATACTTTTATGTTTTTCACTGTTATGTTTTTCAGATGCAGCAGAACATCCGACAAGAACAGAAAGGGTCATCGGTAGTTTGTAGACACTAGATTGGAACTCCAGCATACTGTCCCTCTCTTGTACTCAGTGACGGCTTATTGCGTATTCTGCTATTGCTAACAATTGCTTCCACGTTCTAATACATCACCATGTAAACATTGAAATGGAGTCAGCCACAAAAACTGTATTTCTTCCAGAGAAAGTTGCGAGAGTAGACACTGACTATTCCTTGTGTATTATTTGCCAAACAAAAAGTGCCGCAACATTAGTTCAGAGTCCCAGTGCTTACGAGAAGATATTACTCTGTATCAGAGAGCGAGCTAAGTACGGTGACAGAGACTATCCCGAAATCAGCTGGCGACTTGGAAATGTCTCCAGCCAGGACCTGCAGGAAAAATCTGTTGAACTCCACAGACACTCCAAACTTATGTAGCATATCAACAACTTTTTTGCTCCTGGTGGCATGCCTCATGGCTATTCCGAAAGCCAGTTGCTGTGGCATCTCGTGTGTCATTTTGAAGGTCTTCATTACCTTGTTTCCAACTTGCTGTGGTGACAAGTCCTTCGCCACAGTACTTTGTGCCAGAGTGACGGCATGCTTGTTGATGACGAAGTATTCCTTGTCTGTTGACAATGTTGTGTTTGGGCCCTGGATTAACCATCTATAAAATATGTAGAGTTCTTCTGGAACATGCTCGCTCGTAGAGTCAGATAAGTTTCCAGTGAATGTCCATTTGTCGGTCTTGCGTATCGCTCTCCTCAAAATTGAAGATGCTTTGTGTAGCACCCTCATGTCCGATTCCATCCCCATCGCCGTTTCCTCCATCCGGTTAATGGCTTCATCCCTGGTAGTTTTGATTGTGCAACGTTCTGGCTCATTGATGCGCTTGGGTTTGTTGAATTCTATACTGGATATTTCGTTCTGCAGCAGTTGCTTGATTACCTTGCGGGGGCATTCTGGATGGGTCACGTTGTTAGCAGATTTATTGCAGTGAAAGTGTCTTGTAGTTCACCCATGTTGAGGATCTTTCCATCCAACATCATGCCTTCTGCTCGGCTCAGGAACTCAATTTCTGCAGCAACCTCAACTACAATACTGGCTTGAGGAACTTCTGATGATTTTTGACACGCCAAACATTTGTTACATGAATTGCCCAACATCGCTTGTGGTATTTAACATCAATGGCATGCGCGTCTCTGCGGTTTATTGAAGTACTGAGCTTCACACGAAGCTGTTTGTCTCCACTTTTTGCAATAGCTTCCTTAAGAGAAACACTTGCATTTCCAGTGGCAAGTAGATGTAGTGAATTAGTACGCGTTGCTCCAAGATCACAGAAGAAACACAGGTCACTCTTGTATGTGGTTGAATGAGAGCGTGTAAATGTCGAGGCCTGAGAGGATTTTTCATCATGGATTCCTTTGGATGATAATAGTTTCTCATTGTGTCCTTTTGCTCTGTTGAGCATTCCAGCATGAACAGTATTCTGCTGACATTTCCTGTGCCATGATACAGATTTTCCTGCAGGTCCTGGCTGGAGACATTTCCAAGTCGCCAGCTGATTTCGGGATAGTCTCTGTCACCGTACTTAGCTCGCTCTCTGATACAGAGTAATATCTTCTCGTAAGCACTTGGACTCTGAACTAATGTTGCGGTACTTTTTGTTTGGCAAATAATAAACAAGGAATAGTCAGTGTCTCCTCTTGCAACTTTCTCTGGAGGAAATACAGTTTTTGTGGCTGACTCCATTTCGATGTTGACAAGGTGATGTATTAGAATGTGGAAGCATTTGTTAGCAATCGCAGAATACGCAATAAACCGTCACTGGGTACAAGATAGGGATAGTATGCTGGAGTTCCAATCTTGTGTCTACAAACTACCGATGACCCTTTCTGTTCTTGTCGGATGTTCTGCTGCATCTGAAAAACATAACAGTGAAAAACATAAAAGTATGTTTTTATACAGAATCAGCTATATTGCATTGAATATATCATCTTGTGGCTCTTCAGCAGCATCACATCTGAAAGAGAGAAAATGCTTATATTCGTGGATACCATGGTTACTATAGTCATATGGGAAGACTACCTCAACCTAATCATCTATAGTAGGATTTGTGGCATGTGTTTACAAAATCATGCATCCAAATTTACATATGTCGGAAAGATTAACCTTCCAATTCAATCGGGGGTAGCGTTACATTTTGAGGTATATCTCATTGAATTATCAAGTGAATGATATGTATAAAATATCAAAAGAACTAGTGATAACAGAGGTACGTTGCGATACTATTCATTAGCAGATTGGTGAGCACAATGTTGAGAAAAAGGTATTTTGGTGAACTGCGGACGGTGAAACCGAAGTCGAAATATGGTCAAAATTTTGATTTTTGTGTGATTTATTCATGATACGGCTCATGTATTGACGAATAAATGACCTATGAGTATGCAGAGGTTCATGCCGGCCAATTTGATACCAAATATGACAAAATTGGTGGTATATGGAGGGGTCAGAGTGACATGTCACTTTTAAGAGGCGTAAAATAGTCGATCTTCAAAAATTGTTAAATGTATTCAAAATACACGTCCGCACCATTTCCCAGAGTGCCACCAAGCTTTTTATTAATCATTAGGGTCCACTTGAAGAGTCTAGCATGGAGGTTTGCTTTCATACCAAAAATCCCACGGGACTTATGATGCTCCCTGACTATCGAGCAGAACTAAAGAATGTCAATTCGTCATTAAATATCAATATATTTCCATAAACAAGATGGAACAGTGCAGATTGTACTGTTGGTATTAGACCCACTACACTTTTTGAATTTGTTGAATCCTGTAATTACTCAAGTATAATCCACTATCGTGTATAATACGTAGGGCACCCTTCAGATAAAATTCTCAGGAAAATACCAACTTACATGTAGAACCTGCATCCCAAAAATTTCAAGTTTCTCGGGATGATCTTTGCCTGCAGCCTGATGTGGACTATGTTGGTTGCGATCCCTAGAGATTGGCACTCGGTTATACACTCACTCAGGGCCTTCTCTACCTCAAGGAAATGAGCACTGGAGAAATAATTGTCCTTCTTGGTCTTGGGCATTTTCTCAATAACTTATTTATGTCTGTGCCAGGCTCTAAAGTTACTCTCATAAAGATCAAACATGCGACTAGCTGCTCTGTTACCATATAATTCAGCATAGCGGATGACATCCAACTTGTACGAAACATGATATGATGAACGACGTGGCATGTTGAATGTAGCTAACAACTCTTACTGAGTGACATGTGACATCCATCATTGCACATTAAGAGCTCATTAGTAACTCTGAAGTCTTTAGCAAGTCATTGGCTTACCGTCATTCTCAAGCAGTCGATTGTTCTGCAATGGACGCGTTAATTCCTTCGCTTATTTTGCTGCTACGACCGTGTTTATTATAAAAAGTCTGGATAAAAGGTTTTAAAAACAAAATGATGTATTATAACCAAACAATTCTAATTCTTTTCTCAAAATAATTGTTATTCTGAGCAAAAAAAATATACATTCAATATTTACAAGATATCCCACAATGCACTCTCAGATATAAAATGGCGGCACCCAAGCCGCCCAGTAATGAAGCTCACTTATGTCGGTGCTACAAATCTGGAGAAAAAGCGCTTTCACTTGAGTTCTCGTGGATAATAGACATCCCAAATTTTGATCAGATATTTCTTGGAGAAAAGTTGTTAGTTGGAGAAGTTGGAGAAGTTGGAAGAAAAGTTGGAGAAAAGAAAAGAGCCTGGTGTTGGCGCAGTGGTTAGGGCAGCGGCTTGGGATCCAAAAGGTCCCGAGTTCAAGCCCCGTTGGGCCACTGAATTAATACACCAGGGGGTTGACTCAGCCTGTCATCCTTCCGAGGTCGGCGAAATGAGTACCAGTATACTGGGCCGGTGTATACCCCGGTTAAAATAGGTGTACCATATCCCTGTGTCGTAAGAGACGACCAGGGTTGCGTCAGGAAGGGCATCCGGCGTAAAACATGTGCCAAATCACTATGCGGATCATAAGGATGATCCGCTGTGGCGACCCCTTACGGGAGTAGCCGAAGGAAGAAGAAGAAGATTTCTTGGAGAAAAGTGTGGCTTATTCATTGTTCATAATAGCCTTAACAATAATATCTGGAGGTTCATTTACCTTTTCCAGTTGTTGAAATTATTTATCATCATATTCTAATTCTCCTATTTCTCCTAATTATTGCTCTATCATTTAGCTATTACTTACAGAAACCTGTGAACAATGTCAAGTCTTTTGTATTAAATGTTTTTCGGTGCTTGTCCTTCTGAGGTGGGATATTATTGTGAAGCTTCTGTGGAAGGTAGTTGAACAGGCATCTCTAAAGCAGACTGTTGAGGTACACTTTTTAAAATTAGTTTAAAATATTTCTCTTATTTTCATTCATATGCTTTTTCACTCATTCATTATTTATGCCTCCACCAACGAAGTTGCCAGAGGCATTATATTTTTCAGGTTGTCTGTCTGGCTGTCCATCCGTGAGTCAGTGATTCCCTTTTAAATATCGGATTAACCACTTTTCCGAATGACATGAAATTTCCACCATCGGTGCAACTACTAATGTAGAAAGTTTTAATGATAATTATGATGTCATAGGTCATGTGGTGTGGCAGCCATGTTGAAAAAAAGGAAAAACTCTTGACCTCTGAATCTCCGAAAATGCTCCATGGAAAAAATTGAAACTTGGCACATGGCAAGTACTCCCTATGGGGAATAAGTGTTGTTAACCATGACGTCATCGGTGAAGTGGTATCCCAGCCAAAATTAAACATGTACAACACTTTATCCAATCAGTATGACAATATTTGAGGGTCATCTTGGGATATATTCCATCCATCCATTGGGACCATACTCTGTACAGAGTGTTGGTGCTGCCTAAGCAGTCTCCTTGGTTATTGGGCACAATCCTGGATGGGTCACCACTATGACACAGAACACCAGCAAGCTGGCACTCATTTTGCCAACCTCGGAAGGATGACAGGCAGAGTCAACCCCACCTGGTGTTAATTCAACAGCTGAGTGGGATTTGAACTCAGGATCCTTGGATCCCAATCTCACCACCCTCACAATTAGGACAACACTAGGCCAAAGGATAAATTGGTCGACAAAAAAAAAAATTATGACGTCATTGGGTATGTGGTTCGGCAACCATATTAAAAATAAAAATAAAACCTTTAAAAAAATCTTCTCCGAAACGTCTGAACAGATCGAGGTGAAACCTTACAGGTATGACCACCTATCCATGAGGAACTAGAACGGGCACTCATAGAGCGCATACCTTCGCTGCCACTACTTTTTTTGTTCTTGGTATGAGTGTGGGGAACTGGTTTCATATGAATGGTCTTATGATACAAACCACATATCTATAATGTCATGACCCCCCCCCCGACTTTCGGGGGCTACAGACTAAACAACAATCAACTCACGTCGTTTTGGCGAGTCTTCACTCGCAAGCTCGGTGAATACAACGTTTCAACAAGAGAAGGTGATCTCGTTTGATGCTGGTTTCATGCAAATCGAATAAGAATTGACTGAGTTATGCCGAAAACCGCATATTTTTCAAGGGCGTGACCCCCCCCCCGACATTTTACCCCAACCGGTGACATGTGTTATGACGTCATTGTGTCACAAGATTGGGCATTAAATTCTGAACATTTTGGTGCTGGGTTCATGTAAAGCGGACAAGAATTGACCGCGTTATGACAAAAACCGCATATTTTTTCTCAAGGTCGTGACCCCCCTGACCTTTGACCCCTAACCGGTAACAAGAGTATGGGCGTCATTGTGTCATATTGCATATCAGAAGATGAGGCGTTGAATTCTGAACATTTTGGCGTTAGTTGCATGCAAATTGAATAAAAATTGACCGTGTTATCGTAAAAAGACGATTTTGACCTTTTCGTGACCTTGACCTTGACCTTTGACCCGAACGATCCCAAAATCTAATCGAATGCTTCCTGGCTAATAACCAATCATCCCACCTAATTTCATGCAATTCGGTTTAATACTTTTTGAGTTATACGAATCACAAGATTACAAATAAATAAATAAATACACGCCGACCAAAACATAACCTTGCGCAGAATGCGAAGGTAACAAAGCGTTCCCCACCTTTGACAACGTAGGTCAGATGGTTTGGCAGCTATATTAGATTTACCCTAAAATCTTTAAAATATATATTCTCCAAAACAGCCTGACAGATCGAGGGGAAACCTCACACACGTTCCCCAAGCTTTGCGGATAGCACAGTGCTCACGAATAATTGATAGGTCACATGGTTTGGCAGCCATATTGGATTGAAAGAAAATATTAAAAAAATTCTCCCTCGAACTGCTTCATCGATTGATGTGAAACTTCACAAATACCATCTCACACCATTGCTGCAGATAGTGTGAAAATGATGTCATAAGTCACATGGTTTGGCAGCCATATTGGATAGAAAAAAATGCACCTTATCCAATTAACATAAAACTTCACAAACCTGATCCTCCAGCTAATTAGAGGCACAATGTAAATTTATGATGTCACAAGTCATGTGGTTCAGCAACCATATTGGGTTGAAAATAAAAACCTTCAAAAATCTTATTCCCCAGAACGGCTTACGAGATCGATCCAAAACTCCACACGCATGATCGGACTAGCCTTGGGGAATATATGGTGCAAGTGTTAAGGTCATTGGTCACATGCTCTGGGAGCTATGAATTTTGAAGAAACTTTTTTTTTACAGAACTTTTATTTTCTCTTTATTTTTCCCATTTATACTTTATAAAAACTCCTTTCTTTATTCTCCTAAAACTTTTTTTTAAATTAAAATTTTTCTCCAGAAACGCTTGACAGATCGAGGGGAAACTTCACACATGTTCCCCAAGCATTGGCGATACCAGGGTGTTCACGAATAATTAATGTAACACGGTCTGGCAGCCGTGTTGGATTTAACGTAAATCTTAAAAAAAAATCCTCTCGAATTCCTTCATCAATGGACATGAAACTTCACAATTATTATCTAGCAGCCATGTGAAATATATGTCTTGAATTTCAACCTGATCAGATGCATGGTCTGGCAGCTAGAATTATTTACTTCTTTGAATCTGGGTTCTTTTTAAAAAAAAAAAAAAATTTTTTTTTTTTTTACAGGTATGTATAATGATGTAATAATGTGGATGGAGGCATATCTGTCGATGTTGCGATGTCAAAGAGTGCCGTTCTCGTTGTCTCTGTTTATTCTTTGTTTTCTTGTTTTACAACTCTTGAAACGAACTTCTGCTGTTCTTTGAACCTTAATGTCCTCCTCATAAGCATCCATTTATTTGTGAAAAATATCATTTGATATGTCATCTTTGTTGGGTTTCACAACAATGTAATTATACTTATGCTTTGTACATATATACTATATGGCAGGGGTCGGGAACGTGTGGCTCGCGAGCCAGGTATGGCTCTTTTGATGATTGCATCTGGCTCGCAGATAAAATTGGAGTTTGAAACTTGGAAAGCCCAATATTTCTCGCAGAAGCTTTACCTATAGTTTGAATGGTGTCGTGCTTCATTCACGTGCAGGGCTGAACTTGGCAGAAGGAGAGAAGAAAAAACACCTCCGAATTGTCTGAAGCGGTTTTTGTTTTGTCCAGTCATGCGGCCGACGCGAGTAGTGATTTAGGTTCCTCCAATGACGTGCCGCCGCCGACACGCGTAGCGGAATTCATCTCGACCAATCACGCGCCACCGCTGAGGCGACTCGTGATTTCGGTTCCTCCAATGACGTGCCGCCGCCGAGACACGTCACGGAATTCATCTCGACCAATCACGCGCCACCGCTGAGGCGACTCGTGATTTCGGTTCCTCCAATGACGTGCCGCCGCCGAGACACGTCACGGAATTCATCTCGACCAATCACGCGCCACCGCTGAGGCGACTCGTGATTTCGGTTCCTCCAATGACGTGCCGCCGCCGAGACGCGTCACGGAATTCATCTCGACCAATCACGCGCCACCGCTGAGGCGACTCGTGATTTCGGTTCCTCCAATGACGTGCCGCCGCCGAGACGCGTCACGGAATTCATCTCGACCAATCACGCGCCACCGCTGAGGCGACAGCATCCCAGAGTCGGCCGGCCGTGCCGCACCTCTCGAGTATGTCAGCCCGTGCGCAGGCCAGCCAGACTCACTTGGGTCAACATCTCCCTCTCTCTCATTTGCTCAAAGCTAACCCTTCGACGAAGAAGATGGCGAAAAGAAAAAAGATGAGGAGTATCGTACATTTCAGGACGAATGGGCCGAAGACTTCGCCTTTGTGGAGAGAGCAGGTTCTGTGGTGTGTCTAATTTGCAATGACAAAATTGCATCGATGAAACGGTCGAATATAAAGCGGCACTTCGACACACGCCATGCTACCTTTGCATCAAAATACCCTGTGGGAGACAGCAGAAAGAAAGCGTGCCAAGAGCTACTGAGCAGGGTGCAAGCCAGCCAGCAGCAACTCCGCGTATGGACCCGGCAAGGTGACTATAATTCCGCCAGCTTTGCTGGATCTTTAGCAATAGTGAGGAACGGAAAACCATTCACAGATGGCGAGTATGCAAAAACGTTCATGCTGGATGTCGCCAATGAACTTTTTGATGATCTTCCGAACAAAGACAAGATAATCAAACGGATACAAGACATGCCTCTGTCGGCAAGAACTGTTCATGATCGTACCATCATGATGGCAAACCAAGTGGAGGAAACGCAAGTGAAGGACATAAATGCAGTGCCGTTCTTTTCCCTGGCTTTGGATGAGTCAACAGACGTAAGCCATTTGTCGCAGTTCAGTGTGATTGCAAGATATGCTGCTGGTGATACACTGCGCGAAGAAAGTCTTGCTGTTCTGCCAATAAAAGGGTCCACAAGAGGTGAGTATTTATTCAAGTCTTTCATGGAGTTCGCTCAAGAAAAAAATCTACGAATGGATAAACTTATCTCGGTGTGTACTGATGGTGCTCCGTGTATGGTGGGGAAAAACAAAGGATTTGTGGCGCTTCTCCGTGAACATGAAAATAGACCCATCCTAAGTTTCCATTGCATTCTACACCAGGAGGCACTTTGTGCTCAGATGTGTGATGGGCAGCTTGGCGAAGTGATGTCGCTGGTCATTCGTGTGATCAACTTTATTGTTGCCCGAGCCTTAAATGCTCGCCAGTTTAAAACACTGCTGGATGAAGTTGGAGATAACTATCATGGTCTGCTTTTGCACAGCAATGTGCGTTGGTTGTCAAGAGGGAAGGTGCTTAGCCGTTTTGCGGCTTGCCTGAACGAAATCCAGACTTTCCTTGAAATGAAAGGGATTGAGCATCCTGAGCTAGCCGAAACTGAGTGGCTCCTCAAGTTTTACTATCTCGTGGATTTGACTGAACACCTGAACGAGCTCAACGTGAAAATGCAAGGCATTGGAAATACAGTGTTATCCCTTCAACAAGCCGTGTTTGCTTTTGAAAACAAGCTGGAGCTCTTTATCATGGATCTTGAAACAGGTCGTTCACTACATTTTGAAAAACTGAGACAATTTAAAGATGCATGCACAGCAAGTGAGCCCACTCAAAACTTTGATCTCCACCAGTTAGCTGGCTTCACATCCAGTCTCCTACAGTCATTCAAAGCATGCTTTGGAGAATTTCGTGAGCACACTCGTCTTTTTAAGTTCATCACCCATCCAAACGAGTGTTCACTGAACACAGCCGACCTGAGTTACATTCCTGGTGCCTCCGTCAGAGATTTTGAAGCAGAAGTGGCTGACCTGAAGGCCTCAGACATGTGGGTGAATAAGTTCAAGTCACTGAATGAAGATTTGGAAAGAATCACACGACAGAAAGCAGAGTTGGCGAGCAAGCACATGTGGACAGAAATGAAAAAACTTCAACCCGAAGACGAGCTGATTATCAAAACTTGGAACGCGCTTCCTGTCACATACCTCACACTGCAGCGTGTGAGTATTGCTGTATTGACCTTGTTTAGATCTACGTATGCATGTGAGCAGTCATTCTCACATCTTAAAAACATCAAGTCCAACCTACGATCACGTCTAACGGATGAAAGCCTCAACGCTTGCATGAAGCTTAACCTCACCAAGTACCAACCAGACTACAAAGCCATCAGCAAATCCATGCAGCACCAGAAGTCCCATTAATGGTGAGTATTATAACAACATTATTTAAAAGAATAAATTCAGAGGCTTATTATACTAACATTTAGTTGAATTCAGTCTTAAAATATATTATATGGCTCTCACTGAAATAGATTTCCAAATATTTTGCTTTAATGGCTCTCTGAGTCAAAAACGTTCCCGACCCCTGCTATATGGCATACCATTTTCAAATTCATTTTTAGCTCGCCTGTTCGAAGAACAGAGAGCTATAGCAATACCCCTGGCGTGAGCGTGAGCATCAGCGTGAAAATGTTAAAGTTTTTGGTGCAAGTTATTTAGAAGCCTGCCATTCATTTAATGTGTACTAGGATGCTGATATTTGGCATGGAGGTTCCTTTGAGGTATATTATTGATGAAGTGAAGTAGAAATTAAAAAATAATTTCAAGTGTATTAAATTTTTGACCAGTTTTGAACTTAACTTTTTTGTAGCACATCAACGTTAAAGTTTTTGGTGCAAGTTATTTAGAAGCTTGCCATTCATGTAATATGTGTACTAGGATGCTGATATTTGGCACGGAGGTTCCTTTGGGGTATACTATTGGTGTAATGTAATTGAAATAAAAAAATTCAAATTTTTTTTAATTTTTGACCTGTTTTGAACTCAACTTTTTTGTAGCACATCAACATTAAAGTTTTTTTCCTTTCTAATGTTTTTATCTACCACACTATTTTTTTTACTGATTACAATATACAAATACATATATTGCTTTAAAATTATTTGGATCAGACTTCACTGCAATGCTTTATAAAAAAAATATTATTAGACTCGTCTTTTAAAAACGATAAATGTATAAACAGGTGAGCATTGGGTGGCTTTGACACCAACTCTTTGGTTAGCTCACCTGTTCGAAGAACAGAGAGCTATAGCGATACCCCCGGCGTGAGCGTGAAAATGTTAAAGTTTTTAGTGCAAGGTATTTCCTTTCTAATGTTTTTATCTACTACACTTTTTTTATTGATTACAATATACAAATATATATATTGCTTTAAAATTATTTGGATAAGACTTCACTGCAATGCTTTATAAAAAAAAAATACTTGCGATACCCGTGCACATGCACGGGATAGCAGCACAACATAGCTGGTAGCAGACGACAGACCATACACGGGGAATGACAAAAATACGCATTGTGCAAAATGCAAGTGGTACTATGGAACGCCAAGAATTCCCAAACATTGTCGGCATGTCCACTAAGTGCCACAGCAATTTCATAGGGATCGCGTGACGGCGAGCCAAGTTTTTAGTGTGCAAGCTTGGTATTATAATAGAGATGATTAGACTAGTCCGATAAATGTATAAACAGGCAAGCATTGGGTGGCTTTGACACCAACTCTCTGGTTACAACATAATGAAGAATGGCTGTCTTCCCAAATATTAAATACGAGCAAATACAACCCGTTGCTTCGCTGATGGAAATAGTAAGTGGGGGAGGACAGACGAGGGAAGGAGGGGAGGGAGGGAAAGGAGGGGTGGGAGAGGGGAAGGAGAAGGGAAGGGAGGGAGAGAGAGGAGGGAGGGAGAGAGAGGAGGGAGGAGGAGAGGGGAGAGAGGAGGGAGGGAGAGAGGAGAGAGAGGAGGGAGGGAAGTGAGGGAGAGAGGAGGGAGGGAAGTGAGGGAGAGAGGAGGGAGGGAAGTGAGGGAGAGAGGAGGGAGGGAAGTGAGGGAGAGAGGAGGGAGGGAAGTGAGGGAGAGAGGAGGGAGGGAAGTGAGGGAGAGATGAGGGAGGGAAGTGAGGGAGAGATGAGGGAGGGAAGTGAGGGAGAGAGGAGGGAGGGAAGTGATGGAGAGATGAGGGAGGGAAGTGATGGAGAGAGAGAGAGAGGAGGGAGAGAGGAGGGAGTAGAGAGGAGGGAAGGAAGAGGGATGGGGGTTAGAGAGGGAGCTCGAAGGAGAAGCTATGAAGGTGGGGAGCAAGGAAGAGGGGAAGAAGGGTGACAGCAAGGAAGAGAGGGAGAGCAAGGAAAAAGGAGGGGGGAGGGAGGGGGGGGAGAACAACGCTTCACTACAGGAAAGGAGGGAGGAATGGGGGAGAGCGATGAAGGGGTGGAGGGGGAGTCAAAGATAATGTTATGTTCTGCTTTATCGACAGACACAGACACAGACACAGACACAGACACACACACAGACACTTCCAGGTATTTACAGGTATTTACATCATAGATGCATTCCTACAAAATTCGTTAAAAACATTCCATAAAGCCTGGTGTTGGTGCAGTGGTTAGGGCAGCGGCTTGGGATCCAAAAGGTCCTGAGTTCAAGCCCCGTTGGGCCACTGAATTAATACACCAGGGGGTTGACTCAGCCTGTCATCCTTCCGAGGTCGGCGAAATGAGTACCAGTGTACTGGGCCGGTGTATACCCCAGTTAAAATAGGTGTACCAGATCCCTGTGTCGCAAGAGGCGACCACGGTTGCGTCAGGAAGGGCATCCGGTGTAAAACATGTGCCAAATCACGATGCGGATCATATGGATGATCCGCTGTGGCGACCCCTGACAGGATCAGCCGAAAGAAGAAGAAGAAGAAGAAGAAGAAGAAGAAGAAGAAGAAGAAGAAGATGCATTCCTACAAAATATTGTTTAAATGTAACTTCAAAATCCCATCAAATTTTAAGATGTATTTAAGGAGAAATGTATTCCTGACAAAAAAAACAAATTGAGTGGAAAATTTTCACAAAGTTGCTTTACTCACCGTAATCCTCCCATTATGTTAATCGCTTGTTCTTTCTTTAATTCAATTTTGAATTTAATTTATTTTGTCTTCCTAACTCTGGAGATTCCCCACAGAGAAACCAGACATGGCCGCCTTTGCATTCATCCTGCTGGTTAATTATTTTCGTTTGTACTGAATTAAATTATTTCCGTTGCACTCAAGGAAGCCAGCTCAATGAAGCTGATTAATTTTAGCACATTCCAAAATCTTTTGTTCACTCAATATAATTCTCCAAACAGTAGAAAAAAAAAAAGAATTTCACATTTTCTTGTGTATGAATGGAGAAGGAGGGACCATAACCTTTCTTGATTAAAGTCAATAGGTCTATCGACTTCGTTATCTATCTATAATTCCAGCAATGTGTGTGTGTGTGTGTCTGTCTGTCTGCGTGCGTGCGTCTGTCTGTCTGTCTGCGTGCGTCTGTCTCTGTCTGCGTGCGTCTGTCTGTCTGTCTGCGTGCGTGCGTCTGTCTGTCTGTCTGCCTGCGTGCGTCTGTCTGTCTGTCTGTCTGCGTGCGTCTGTCTGTCTGTCTGTCTGCGTGCGTCTGTCTGTCTGTCTGTCTGTCTGCGTGCGTCTGTCTGTCTGCGTGCGTCTGTCTGTCTGTCTGTCTGCGTGCGTCTGTCTGTCTGTCTGTCTGCGTGCGTCTGTCTGTCTGTCTGTCTGCGTGCGTCTGTCTGTCTGTCTGTCTGTCTGTCTGCGTGCGTCTGTCTGTCTGTCTGTCTGTCTGTCTGCGTGCGTCTGTCTGTCTGTCTGTCTGTCTGTCTGCGTGCGTCTGTCTGTCTGTCTGTCTGCGTGCGTCTGTCTGTCTGTCTGTCTGCGTGCGTCTGTCTGTCTGTCTGTCTGTCTGCGTCTGTCTGTCTGTCTGTCTGTCTGCGTGCGTCTGTCTGTCTGTCTGTCTGCGTGCGTCTGTCTGTCTGTCTGTCTGCGTGCGTCTGTCTGTCTGTCTGTCTGCGTGCGTCTGTCTGTCTGTCTGTCTGCGTGCTTCTGTCTGTCTGTCTGTCTGCGTGCGTCTGTCTGTCTGTCTGTCTGTCTGCGTGCGTCTGTGTGCGTCCGTCTGTCTGCGTCCGTCTGTCTGCGTGCGTCTGTCTGCGTGCGTCTGTCTGCGTGCGTCTGTCTGCGTGCGTCTGTCTGCGTGCGTCTGTCTGCGTGCGTCTGTCTGCGTGCGTCTGTCTGCGTGCGTCTGTCTGCGTGCGTCTGTCTGCGTGCGTCTGTCTGCGTGCGTCTGTCTGCGTGCGTCTGTCTGCGTGCGTCTGTCTGCGTGCGTCTGTCTGCGTGCGTCTGTCTGCGTGCGTCTGTCTGCGTGCGTCTGTCTGCGTGCGTCTGTCTGCGTGCGTCTGTCTGCGTGCGTCTGTCTGCGTGCGTCTGTCTGCGTGCGTCTGTCTGTCTGTCTGTCTGTCTGTCTGTGCGTGCGTCTGTCTGCGTGCGTCTGTGTGCGTGCGTCTGTCTGCGTGCGTCTGTGCGTCCGTCTGTCTGCGTGCGTCTGTCTGCGTGCGTCTGTCTGCGTGCGTCTGTCTGCGTGCGTCTGTCTGCGTGCGTCTGTCTGCGTGCGTCTGTCTGCGTGCGTCTGTGCGTCTGTCTGTCTGCGTGCGTCTGTGCGTCTGTCTGTCTGCGTGCGTCTGTGCGTCTGTCTGTCTGCGTGCGTCTGTGCGTCTGTCTGTCTGCGTGCGTCTGTGCGTCTGTCTGTCTGCGTGTGTCTGTGCGTCTGCGTGCGTCTGTCTGTCTGCGTGCGTCTGTGCGTCTGTCTGTCTGCGTGCGTCTGTGCGTCTGTCTGTCTACGTGCGTCTGTGCGTGCGTCTGTCTGTCTGTCTGTCTGTCTGCGTGCGTCTGTCTGTCTGTCTGTCTGTCTGCGTCTGTCTGTCTGTCTGCGTGCGTCTGTCTGCGTCCGTCTGTCTGCGTGCGTCTGTCTGCGTCCGTCTGTCTGCGTCCGTCTGTCTGCGTGCGTCTGTGTGCGTCCGTCTGTGTGCGTCCGTCTGTCTGCGTGCGTCTGTCTGCGTGCGTCTGTCTGCGTGCGTCTGTCTGCGTGCGTCTGTCTGCGTGCGTCTGTCTGCGTGCGTCTGTCTGCGTGCGTCTGTCTGCGTGCGTCTGTCTGCGTGCGTCTGTCTGCGTGCGTCTGTCTGCGTGCGTCTGTCTGCGTGCGTCTGTCTGCGTGCGTCTGTCTGCGTGCGTCTGTCTGCGTGCGTCTGTCTGCGTGCGTCTGCCTGCGTGCGTCTGTGCGTCTGCGTCTGTGCGTCTGCGTGCGTCTGTGCGTCTGCGTGCGTCTGTGCGTCTGCGTGCGTCCGTGCGTCTGCGTGCGTCTGTGCGTCTGCGTGCGTCTGTGCGTCTGCGTGCGTCTGTGCGTCTGCGTGCGTCTGTGCGTCTGCGTGCGTCTGTGCGTCTGCGTGCGTCTGTGCGTCTGCGTGCGTCTGTGCGTCTGCGTGCGTCTGTGCGTCTGCGTGCGTCTGTGCGTCTGCGTGCGTCTGTGCGTCTGCGTGCGTCTGTGCGTCTGCGTGCGTCTGTGCGTCTGCGTGCGTCTGTGCGTCTGCGTGCGTCTGTGCGTCTGCGTGCGTCTGTGCGTCTGCGTGCGTCTGCGCGTCTGCGTGCGTCTGCGCGTCTGCGTGCGTCTGCGCGTCTGCGCGTCTGCGCGTCTGCGTGCGTCTGCGCGTCTGCGTGCGTCTGCGCGTCTGCGTGCGTCTGCGCGTCTGCGTGCGTCTGCGCGTCTGCGTGCGTCTGCGCGTCTGCGTGCGTCTGTGCGTCTGCGTGCGTCTGTGCGTCTGCGTGCGTCTGTGCGTCTGCGTGCGTCTGTGCGTCTGCGTGCGTCTGTGCGTCTGCGTGCGTCTGTGCGTCTGCGTGCGTCTGTGCGTCTGCGTGCGTCTGTGCGTCTGCGTGCGTCTGTGCGTCTGCGTGCGTCTGTGCGTCTGCGTGCGTCTGTGCGTCTGCGTGCGTCTGTGCGTCTGCGTGCGTCTGTGCGTCTGCGTGCGTCTGTGCGTCTGCGTGCGTCTGTGCGTCTGCGTGCGTCTGTGCGTGCGTGCGTCTGCGTGCGTCTGCGTGCGTCTGCGTGCGTCTGCGTGCGTCTGCGTGCGTCTGTGCGTCTGCGTGCGTCTGTGCGTCTGCGTGCGTCTGTGCGTCTGCGTGCGTCTGTGCGTCTGCGTGCGTCTGTGCGTCTGCGTGCGTCTGTGCGTCTGCGTGCGTCTGTGCGTCTGCGTGCGTCTGTGCGTCTGTGCGTGCGTCTGTCTGCGTGCGTCTGTCTGCGTGCGTCTGTCTGCGTGCGTGCGTCTGTCTGCGTGCGTCTGTCTGCGTGCGTCTGTCTGCGTGCGTCTGTCTGCGTGCGTCTGTCTGCGTGCGTCTGTCTGCGTGCGTCTGTCTGCGTGCGTCTGTCTGCATCCGTCTGTCTGCGTGCGTCTGTGCGTCTGCATGCGTCTGTGCGTCTGTCTGTCTGCGTGCGTCTGTGCGTCTGCATGCGTCTGTGCGTCTGTCTGTCTGCGTGCGTCTGTGCGTGCGTCTGTGTGCGTGCGTCTGTGTGCGTGCGTCAGTGTGCGTGCGTCTGTCTGTCTGTCTGTGTGCGTGCGTGCGTCTGTCTGTCTGTCTGTCTGTCTGTGTGCGTGCGTCTGTCTGTCTGTCTGTCTGTCTGTGTGCGTGCGTCTGTCTGTCTGTCTGTCTGCGTCTGTCTGCGTGCGTCTGTCTGTCTGTCTGTCTGTCTGTCTGCGTGCCTCTGTCTGTCTGTCTGTCTGTCTGCGTGCGTCTGTCTGTCTGTCTGTCTGTCTGCGTGCGTCTGTGTCTGTCTGTCTGCGTGCGTCTGTGTCTGTCTGTCTGTCTGTCTGTCTGCGTGCGTCTGTCTGTCTGTCTGTCTGCGTGCGTCTGTCTGTCTGTCTGTCTGCGTGCGTCTGTCTGTCTGTCTGTCTGCGTGCGTCTGTCTGTCTGTCTGTCTGTCTGCGTGCGTCTGTCTGTCTGTCTGTCTGTCTGCGTGCGTCTGTCTGTCTGTCTGTCTGTCTGTCTGCGTGCGTCTGTCTGTCTGTCTGTCTGTCTGCGTGCGTCTGTCTGTCTGTCTGTCTGTCTGCGTGCGTCTGTCTGTCTGTCTGTCTGTCTGTCTGCGTGCGTCTGTCTGTCTGTCTGTCTGTCTGTCTGCGTGCGTCTGTCTGTCTGCGTGCGTCTGTCTGTCTGTCTGTCTGCGTGCGTCTGTCTGTCTGCGTGCGTCTGTCTGTCTGTCTGTCTGTCTGCGTGCGTCTGTCTGTCTGTCTGTCTGTCTGCGTGCGTCTGTCTGTCTGTCTGTCTGTCTGCGTGCGTCTGTCTGTCTGTCTGTCTGCGTGCGTCTGTCTGTCTGTCTGTCTGCGTGCGTCTGTCTGTCTGTCTGTCTGCGTGCGTCTGTCTGTCTGTCTGTCTGCGTGCGTCTGTCTGTCTGTCTGTCTGTCTGCGTGCGTCTGTCTGTCTGTCTGTCTGCGTGCGTCTGTCTGTCTGTCTGTCTGTCTGTCTGTGTGCGTGCGTCTGTCTGTCTGTGTGCGTGCGTCTGTCTGTCTGTCTGTCTGTGTGCGTGCGTCTGTCTGTCTGTCTGTGTGCGTGCGTCTGTCTGTCTGTCTGTGTGCGTGCGTCTGTCTGTCTGTGTGCGTGCGTCTGTCTGTCTGTGTGCGTGCGTCTGTCTGTCTGTGTGCGTGCGTCTGTCTGTCTGTGTGCGTGCGTCTGTCTGTCTGTCTGTCTGTGTGCGTGCGTCTGTCTGTCTGTCTGTCTGTCTGTCTGTCTGTCTGTCTGTCTGTCTGTCTGTCTGTCTGTCTGTCTGCGTGCGTCTGTCTGTCTGTCTGTGCGTCTGTCTGTCTGTCTGCGTGCGTCTGTGCGTCTGTCTGTCTGTCTGCGTGCGTGTCTGCGTGCGTCTGTGCGTCTGTCTGTCTGTCTGCGTGCGTGTCTGCGTGCGTCTGTGCGTCTGTCTGTCTGTCTGCGTGCGTGTCTGCGTGCGTCTGTGCGTCTGTCTGTCTGTCTGCGTGCGTGTCTGCGTGCGTCTGTGCGTCTGTCTGTCTGTCTGCGTGCGTCTGTCTGTCTGCGTGCGTCTGTCTGTCTGTCTGTCTGTCTGTCTGTCTGTCTGTGTGCGTCTGTCTGTCTGTCTGTCTGTCTGTCTGTCTGTCTGTCTGTCTGTCTGTCTGCGTGCGTGTCTGCGTCTGTCTGTGCGTCTGCGTGCGTGTCTGCGTCTGTCTGTGCGTCTGCGTGCGTGTCTGCGTCTGTCTGTGCGTCTGCGTGCGTGTCTGCGTCTGTCTGTGCGTCTGCGTGCGCGTCTGCGTGCGCGTCTGCGTGCGCGTCTGCGTGCGCGTCTGCGTGCGCGTCTGCGTGCGCGTCTGCGTGCGCGTCTGCGTGCGCGTCTGCGTGCGCGTCTGCGTGCGCGTCTGCGTGCGCGTCTGCGTGCGTGCGTGTCTGCGTGCGTGCGTGTCTGCGTGCGTGCGTGTCTGCGTGCGTGCGTGTCTGCGTGCGTGCGTGTCTGCGTGCGTGCGTGTCTGCGTGCGTGCGTGTCTGCGTGCGTGCGTGTCTGCGTGCGTGCGTGTCTGCGTGCGTGCGTGTCTGCGTGCGTGCGTGTCTGCGTGCGTGCGTGTCTGCGTGCGTGCGTGTCTGCGTGCGTGCGTGTCTGCGTGCGTGCGTGTCTGCGTGCGTGCGTGTCTGCGTGCGTGCGTGTCTGCGTGTCTGCGTGCGTGCGTGTCTGCGTGCGTGCGTGTCTGCGTGCGTGCGTGTCTGCGTGCGTGCGTGTCTGCGTGCGTGCGTGTCTGCGTGCGTGTCTGTCTGTGACCACTGTTTCTCGACAACCACTGGTCCGATCTAATTGAAACCTGCCTGGTATATTGCTGGGGACCTGAGTATGTGCCTTTTCAAGGTTTGATATTAATCTGACAAGTGGTTCCCAAGTTATGGCCATTTATTTACCAAACCAATGACAGGACACGTTGCTGCG
>NC_140966.1:14652366-14664866 GCF_056783735.1 Eptatretus burgeri
GCCATCATGCCTGTGTTGTACACATATCTGATTATTCATCTTAACTTGCTCTAGATACAGTAAATACATATTTAAATCTTAACCTTTCTTAACTGACACAACTTTTAAGTCTGACACCTTATTAAATGTGATGGCAAACAGCTCATACCTACCTCTTTCAAAAATATTTTCAGCACATTATACTGTATTTACATGAAGTGCATAAAGCAAAAATGGGCAAATCTCACAAAAATGATGGGTTTTTCTTTTTTTGAAACATCTAGGGGTGGAACTTTAAAGGCCTGTCCATAAACAAAGGGTTAATTGTTACACACTTTCATAAACCATTCTTCCCTCCAGGCCTTCAAAACAGCTGTTCACCACCACCTCTTATCGTCCCCCATCCAAATCCTCGATCTTTTCTACCCCCGTTAATCCACCCCAAACCCACCTCCTTCAAATTCCCTGCTTTCCTTCCTGAAAGTCCCTGTAATGTCCATCTTGTATACCCCATGTTCCCCACACCATCCCTATCCCTTCCACAGAACTCCTAATGTTTCTGTTCCCCACCGTTTTGTCCTTCCCATGCCCCTCGTCTCATGTCCCCCTTGCTGTGTGTTCGCTCTCATACGAGCCTTCACAAGGTATCCAAAAGAAAAACCCCATTATGCAAGGGTGTGATGAAAATTTATGGCTCCTATTATTTTTCTCCAAAACAGGTAAAGATATTTGAATTGAACAAAACGTAATCGGCACATTCGTTCTTCCCACCAATGGGTTTCGTGATCCTCACCCTAGATGTCTCAGTGCTACGTCAGTCAATATAGCAGAGGACAGCACGATGTTTTTAATGCTGTGAAGTATTGGAGATGAAAGTTGGGCGCACCATGGCGATCCTGAGAGTAAGAGACGGTCAATGAAGTACCGCCACAAAGGATCACCAGCCCCGACTTGGCTGTCAGATTTTCATCCCTTCCCTAAACTTAAGGAACAACTTCGTGGAGAACATTTTTCTTCCGTCGATGATGTCAAGGCCACTGTGAAGTGCTGGTTAAGTAAGACACACAATTATATTGTGACGGTATCACAAATCCACTTGAATGTTGACAGAAATGTGTGGACCACAATGGTGATTATGTTGAGAAATAAATATGCACCATGGTAGAATAAAGATTCATGTTAGTACTACATCTGTCTTTGTTTCAATCAAATATCTTTACTTGTTTTGGAGAAAAAGAAGAGAAGGAATTTTCTTTTCAACACATCCTCGTATTTACTGGTAAGGTCGATGAGGTCAGGGTATTGACGTAAAGGTCAGAGTACCAAATGAAATACACTATGGGATCATTTAAATCCACATGATTGCAGACAGGACAGCCAGCTTAACATCATTCCGAAAAAGTGCGCTCCCCGATTGGTCCCAACTCATTCATCGGATTATTCTTTTACAGTATGTTGCAAATATCTCCACTGGATGAATACCCATCCACCTCTTCACTATTTTATCTCCAGGAATGCTTGTGTTATATTTTTATCCTCAAAGTGACGTATATCTTGGAACTTCGACAGCCCTTTCGATCAAGGAAAAACGGATTATTTCGAATTAAAAAGAGCAAGACAAATGGAGAAAGAGTCATGCACTGGCAATGGGATAGTGGGGAAGGAGACAGACAGGAAAATAAAATTCCAGATAGGATCAAGAACAGATCACGGGTTGTCAAGGGTGTTGAAATGTGATTATGATGATGACTGATTGACTGAGGGGGAGGAAAGGGATTGGAGAGGGACAGGGAGGATGTTCAACGGTTTGGAGAAAAGAGGAACAAAAAAAATTAAAGGAGCAATATGCCTAATCAATTGAACATATTTTCCTGATTTTTTTTATTTGCTTAAATTTTTGCGTATGAAGTCTCGGCACATGGAAACACAAGGTTACAGAGGGTAAAAAGGCAAAACAATAACATTGGGACAACTTGTGTATGCAGCAAGGGAATGAATGAACAAGAGACAGAAGGAGAGAGAGGAGGGAAGAAAATATAGCAGCATCCTGAAAACAGATGAGGAAAGGCAGGGGAGGGGGAAGATCACTGGTGGGGATGGAGAATGACGTGTGGTGGTGCACTGCAAATTTGAAGCCCTGGAGGGAATGAACGGAGTGAGAAAGGAGGTTCCACAGGTTGGGGAAAAGATGAAGGAGTAGGGATGAGAAGGAAGGCTAAATTTTGGGAGTTTCGGAAGGAGGGGGGTCACTGGAAGAACAGATATGACCTGGAGGGATGAAAGAACAAAGTGAGAAAGATCACAATAGAAGAGGTACAAAACACAGAGGTCACTAACCTGTCTGTGATGTGAGAGAGAGGAGAGGGAGAGTGAGAGAGGAGAGTGAGAGAGTGAGAGAGATATTTCTGTAAGAAAATAGGTCTTGCTTTGAAACAAATCCTGTATGAAAGATGTTCTCTCCTCACTGCTGCTGACTTATCACGATAACTATTGTTGTCAAAACAATGATGACTTGGAGTCGGGGCCAAACTGTACTACACATGTGCATGAAGGTGTAGTCACTAATTTGTATAGCTAAGTATTTATAGATATTTGGTTTCTTCTTCTTCTTCACCGGTGTGGTGAATAGGAAAAAAAATAAAATGAATAGTTTTAAAATGAACATTTCATATTCAGAGAAGGTAAAAATGTAAACAATATTAACAACATTGAAGATGTGAAAAAATTACGCATTACGCTTTCACCACACATGCAACATCTTTCGTTTCTGGAAAATGGCTTTTTCTCTTACCAAGAAGCTTCTGTAGAACTTGGCCATCATAGAGGTCATCTTCCAGACACTTAACAATAATTCTTTCATCAACCAGAACATCATTTATCCAGTCTATCAATACCTGCAAAATAGGAAAAGTAAAAATAGTGTCATCATTTCATGTTCTGAACAAAATTTCACATGTTCGAACATACATGGGAAAAGTCGAGGTTGCTCATCTCAGCAATGTCAGCCCTCCCTTCCCAAAAGAGGACACATCACAAATTCCATGATACCGACAGGTAACTAAACCTGATATGAGGGTTTCGACACAAGGATGAGCTGTGTGCACATGCGCGCTGGATTGAAGAACCATGCCTCAAACCAAGGATGTAACAAGGGCACAACACAATAAACAGATGAAAATGGGGATAGAAGGAAGGAGGGCGGAAGTGGTTTTGGGCATCGATCAGTGGGGGACCCGGGGGGAGGAGGGTGGGGGGACCTGTTGATAAAGGGAAAGTGAAGCAATACTCTTAAAAAAAAACCCTCGATGTCATTAATGCCCTCTTACTTTGAAGAATGGGAAATAAAGGGGGAGGTGAGGATAGAGAGGACAGTCATTTCACAGTCTTTGTTTTCAGTCCATTTTACCCATTTCGTCCTTTTATCTCCAACTACTGTTGGGATGTACCCTTTGGACCTTTCGAAGTGTCTAAAAGTGAGGGTCTCTGTGGACCCTCACTATTAGACACTTTAGACCCATGAGATCGCTTCGACCCCTTGGCCCTTTCAACCCATGAAATGCCTTAGACTTTTTAAGACCATTTTTAAACCTTTTTAAGACCCCAGAGACCTGTTAGAACCTAACTACTTTTGAAACGTATCCTTTAGAACATTTAAACCCCATAGACCTTTAAGACTCATGACTCTTTAAACCCCTATACCTAATATATAAAGCTCATTCTAACCACTCACTGACGGACTGATATTAAAGATCGGTAGCTTCTGGGTGACGTAGAAACCTGAAATTTTGCGTGCTAATGGAAATCGAAGCCGTTACGCAAGGAAAAAATCACAGAACCATTGGAAAGAATCCATAAATGAAAATATAAATAAATGAAAAAAATTAATGAAAAAACTGCAGGTGAGCGATCGGAGAGAATGGGGAAGCACAGTAATTTGGCATGCCGACGGATATTGAAGCCGATACACCGGGAAAAATAATAGAACCATCGGAAAGCGTCCGTAAATGAAAAAAAAAACATGCAGGTGAGTGACCCGAGAGAATAGAGAAGCACAGTTTGTTATCGTTTACAATGTGTAAGCATACCCCACCATTACCCTATAGACCTCTTACACCTGAAGATCCTTTTGACCTTTTAAGACCCTTTCAACACTTCAGACCCGAACTCTAACTCTTGGAATGTACCCAGATCTCATAGAACTTTAGACACCTTTAAACCCATATCGACCCTTTAGACCAATAGACTCTTCGACCATTTAGAGCCCTTTTGACATTTTTAGTCATTTTATGACTCCTTTAGTCCTTTTAAGACCCTTTTCAACACTTTAGACCCTTACACCATTTAAACCTTTTCAACCCTTTAAATTATCATGTTTTAATTAATGTGACATATTATAAGTTATATACATGCCATCTTTTGTTTTCTGGGAGAAGCTAGCCGATAGGGGTCTGAAAGGGTTTAAGGGTCCTTTTACTGGACAAAAACGAATCGAACATTTTTTAAAATAAATTTAGGACCTGCTCATCCTCCATGATTGTTTTGACTGCACAAATACAATCGTATTATCAGGCCGTTCAGCCCCACAGGCCACTGATTTTCCATCAAATCAAACTGAAAATCAACATTATCACCTAATATACCCCAATTACGACCACCCTCTTTCGGGAGATGAATGTCTGTCCCACTTGGGACTATTCATTATTTTTGGCCTGGAGCAAACATAGGAACATCACCAAAGTGTTGTTAATAATAAATAAATAAAAATTAAGGGAGGAAGAGGGTTGTCAGGTGAGGGATGAACAAATATCAACAGCACATTCACTTTTTGATGAGACCCACTCAGAAACATCACAATCACTACACATGTACACAATCATCCACATTCTTCTTCTTCTTCTTCTTTGTGCGTGTGGCCAATATGGGTGTGCTAATATTGGATGTCTAGGTTCTGCAGCCACATGGCTGCCTCAGGGATGAGTTGTTGAAGGGCTAAAAGTCATCTTGATAGCTTCCGCAAGGGACAGTGCGACATGATGTGCTCTATTGTCTGAACTCCTCCGCAGTCTAAGAGTGCATCCATCCTGATCCGCCATCGATGGAGGGTGCTGCCGCAATGGCCCTGCTCAGTGCGGAGCATGTTGAGGGTTGTCCATTGCCTACATGGGAGTGTGAAACAGGGTAAAGCAATGGTTGGGTAATGGTCATTAGGAGCTGTGGCAGCCTCGCAGCTGGCCCTCCACAAGTCAGCTTTGCTTTGATTGGCTCCGGTATGGAGCTCATCACGGTTTCATTGTGGTTTTCAGGACTTGAGGCAGCAGCGCGTATTGTTACGGTTGTGGGGTTAGATGGAGGAATTTAATAGGAAAGTTAGGATTGAATAGAGTTGTTTGGTCCGTGGACATGTCGGAGACATCTCAATGTAATTAAGTAGGGAAACTGTGAGCTTAAGTGTTACGTGTCACCACAGGGAGGTGGTGTCGTGCTAATTAGATAGGGGTTAAGAATAAGTTCCCCCAGTATGTGATTGCCCCCTGTAACCTATTCCTACGTTTTTGCATTTACAAGCGAGCCAAACGTGCCGAGCAGACATAGGTCCCGCCTCCAAGGGTGACGGTGGGTGAAGTCACGCCACCGAGACTGATGATTGATGGGCGTGATGTCAGAAACTAGCCAAACGTGCTGAGCAGGTGGAGGCCCCACCTTCCCGGGTTTCGTGTGAACAAACCATGCTCCGGAGGAGGAAACTGGTGTTCGGTGTGACATCAGTCAGAGGCGAGAGATCGGGAGAGCGCACGCACGAGGTCAGTGTGAGGAGGAACGCACGAGTGCGGAGTAAGGGAAGCATGCGGTTGAGAAAGAACATAGTTAGGAGATGGCCTGTAAGAACAGGGCTTTACAGCTGGTTTCCTTCGATAAATGAAGAAGACGGCACGATTTTTGTATTCATGTTGAGGCAATTTGGCTCACGTGGTGATGCAAGACGCTGGCCTTTGGTTCTTGGTTGGGTCATGAGGAACGGCCCCCAAGTCTCGTGTATGTCAAATAGCGGGTCGGTGAGGACGATCGACGCACGAAGCAGCTGCTGGTGTTGAATACCGCTCATGAATTGCCTGATGTACGTTTGTCCCACTGGGAGAAAGCGACTTGGTGCCATTTTGCGTGCGACTGCACATGCAAATAGAAGCGCCTCGATTCCAAGTTCCACAAAGACCATCTCTGGGCCAAGCTACGTGCCAGAATAAAGGGAGGATTTGCTTTTCTTTTCTTTCGTTTTGCCCTTGTCTGTATTTAAGTCTGTGTGTAGAGACGCCTCAATTTAGACTTTAGGATTAGTTTACCTCACATATTATTTATTTCTGATTATTGTACTGTGTAAATATTTGTCTATTTTCATTAAATGTGTTCATTTTAAGTGGCTGTGTCAGTGTATTCATCGTGGCGTTTGAGTAAAAACCCCCTGTATGCCATCTTGGTGCAGCGCTTAACTGTATTTCCGCGTGCGCGCATTAATTTCCAAGAGTCTCGGCTGTAGGCCTCCAAGGGAGAAGGTCGACCTTCCGGGGCTGGCGGTGTTAACCGCCCGTCACCACAATTTGGGTCGGGAATTAACCTCGGCCGCCAGCGTCACGGCAGTATGTTCAACGAGAAGGTGCTGGGCTGGAATTTCGGTAGCCAAAATGCAGGTGAAGTAATGGGATGACAGCACATTCCTTCGGATGGCTGGCGAAGCAATGTTGGAGAGAATCGAAAGCCATTCGGTCTTTGTTGACTTGAGCATTCCAGAAGAAATCCTTGAGGTAGGCCATCATTTCGTGTTTGAACAGTGCTGGTTTTGCCATTGAAACCAACACGGATCTTTCGGTCCCCAAGGAATACCGACAGTAGTCTGATTGTCTTTTGGCAATGGAAGACTTTCGAGACTTTGAGAAGGAGCCCTCGGTGCCAAACTGTGTCATAGGCTGACGACAGATCCACCAAGGCATTTGCCATCTATTGTTTTCTCTGGAAGTAGCCTCGATGATGGTGGAGAGGGCAAGAACCTGATCACAGTTACTGCGGCTGGTCCTAAAGCCCCCTGCTCATTAAGTAGGAAGGTCTCCAAGGTGGGGGTTAAATTAAATAGTCCGGCCCTCTCCATTAGCTTTCCTGTTACCGGTAGGAAGGCTATGGGGTGGTCGTTGCAGGCAGGTATGCTGGTTTACCAGTTGTTTTTAGGATGGCAATCACAATGGCTCTCTTCCAGGCTGCAAGAATTTGCCCTGTTTTATGGATGGCAGGGAAAAGGGCCACCAACCAGGTACCCAGGTATGACCCTTTTTCAGAGGTTTTTAAAGGAATTCTGGGAAAATTCTGTTGGCCCCTGTGCTTTTCAATTTTGGTTCCCAACAGTGCGGCGTCAATGATGTCTTTCTTTGTATATGGGGCCGACAGGTGGCTGCTCAATGGGCTTTGGTGGAGGTTTCGGAGGTAATCCCTTTTTACCTCCTGCCTTAGTGATTTGGAGGTTGGTGCCTTTGAGGTCTGGAGGAGGTGAGACGCGGTGGAATCAGGGCAAACTCTTGAGATGGCAGCAGCAGTGTTTTCTGTGGCACCCAGTTTCCTCAGCAATGCCCATGCCTTGTGGCTGCTGTGGGTGAAGTCTACCAACTTCACCAATGCCTTCCAGCACTTCAGACGTTCTGTGTTCAGAGGCTCAATTAGTGCCTGCACGACATCCGGGTTCCCAGTTTTGTTTTGCTCCTTAAGGAGCCTTTTGGTCTCCGCTGTCCAGCAATGTGTGTAGACCTTGCGGAAGCCGTGTAGAAAATCACCAATCTGATTGTACCTAAACTACCTTCCAGTCCTGCCAATATCCATGTACCCTATAGTCCCAATACTTAAAGGTACCTATCTATTTCTAGTTCAAATATATCTGCTGTTTCTGCTGTCCCTATCCTTCATGGGAGACAATTGCATATATTAAGTGATCTCTGAGTGAAAGGTCCCTGAATTACTACCATCCTAACTCTCCTCTTCTCAGGCTGTGGCCCCGAGTCTTGTCACTGTCCAATCTGCGAAGAAATTCTGCACTTATTTGGTCTATACCCTTCATTAACTTCAACATCTGCCAGATCTTATATGGTTTAATGGAAAGTGAAGCACTACTTTTTTTAAAAGTTTCTGTATGTTGGGTGGTCGCTAGAGTACCCATATTTTCACTTTTTCTGTCTGTCTGTATGTTTGTTTGTTGGGTGGTCGCTAGAGTACCCTTATTTTCACTTTTTCCATCTGTCTGTATGTTTGTTTGTTGGGTGGTCGCTAGAGTACCCTTATTTTCACTTTTTCCGTCTCTGTATGTATGTTTGTTTGTAATGGACAGCTGTGGAGGCCAGAAGAGGCAAGCGATTTTGATGAAACTTGACAGGTAGGTTCACAGCAGGATCGAGTTCTATGCTTTTGAGCACCATTGCTATGGACACCACCGTTGCGTAGCAACGGGACTTTGAAATTTTTGAAAAATAATAAAAAAAAAATTTTTTCGAAAATCAAAAATCGGCTTCCAGGCTTTTCTGCGCACTATAATCAACCTCTTTGTCAAATATTTTCAGCCCGATCCGTCAAAAACTGTATGACTAGTATGCAATTATGTAGTGACCACACATGTCGCCTACTGGCTTGTTTGTATGTTCTTTACATATTTATGGAACTGCCCACAACTTTTCACCTCTCCTGATAAAGGAAACTGAACAACCAAAAGTTGGTTTGTTATCCATATTTAAAGCAAGATGGTGATGTGAGGTACTATTGATGTGAAATGGTTTAAATGTATCATGAACAGTGTTTCAATAAGACAAAGATGTTCAGCACACAAAAAAAATATTTTTGTGGTTGACGAAATTCGCAAACCACCATTTAGGTCCCTAAGGTGAGATATCTCTGTAAGTATATGTGTAGTTAGGCCCAAACCCGTTGTTTCGAGGGAATAAATGTCATTCATTCGGGCTGCGACCCTTCTAGATAGCCGTTTTTCTTTTACTATCTTTATTTTGGACCAGCCGCCATTACTACCATTACTACCACCACCAACCACGTCTCAACAGCCATCACACAACAACCACCAACCGCAACCCCGCTTCACAACCACAGCCACGACCCTTACCGTCACATCTCGCTCTCGCAACCATCGCATCACCGCCATTCCCGCGCCGCTTGTGGACACCGATCCTGGACTCGTGCAGGGCGCGCGCCGAGCGGCGGGTGCAAAGGCACCAGCCTTTCCGAAGAAATCGGATCAAAAACGATTCACGCCCACTTCTGTTCCGTCCTATCAGCGAGCATGGGGCGATTTGGCCCCGCCTCCAGGTGCGTGGGAGTATAATCGCTATATGCAGATTCGCGGATCAAAAAGCATTCACGCCCACTTTTCTTCTGTCCAATGGGGAGCCAGCCAGAGGTAAAGGGTCGAAGGTGAAGGAGCGAAGCCACGGGGGCTATAAAGGGCCGCGTTCGCTCGCCAAAAAGGCAGTTGAGTTGGGAAGAGTCGGAGTTTTGAGTTGGGAAGAGTCAGTCAAGAGAAGAGTCGGAGAAAGCAGTTGGACGGAGCTGTGGAGAGTGGGAGAGTTGGAGAGGTGGCGGCGGCGAAGGCAGTCGAGAGGGCGCTCGTGTCAGAGTCGGGGAACTGCGGAGAGGAGAGGCCGATAACGCGACCGAGGTCGCGGTGGAGACGCTCGTCGCGGGACCCGAGCCAGCGAGATATCCTCCTTCCCCCGAGCATCAACAACCCCCTCCTGTTTCCCCCCGCGCCGAGATAGTGCGAGAAGGGGGCCCCGTTCCCACCCCATTCCAGACACTGTCCGCGAGGCCCGCGGAGTCGGGGCGTCACCGCCATTTTGCGGCTCATCACCAGACGGGTAGGCTCGACGGGGTCTCGGCCCCAGGCCCGTCTGCCCCCTCATAGTGGAGGGTGGTCCCTTTTTCTTTTGCTTTGAGTATATGTGTTGTCGGCGCCGTCTGTGAAGTAAAACTGTACAAGTGTTGCCGTGTGCTTGGTAGTCAGTGGTAGATCTGCATTGTGTTTTGCTTTTACATTTGCTTTTTGTGCATTATTGTGTGTTTCTTCTTCTTCTTTTACATTTGCTTTTGGTGTATAATTGTATATGTGTGCTATCCGTGTGCCATCGCGAAATAAATGTGCTTTATGTTGAACTGTTTTCCTGCTTCGCTTCGTCTTTTCTCTAATTGAATCTCCATCTTACTACACGTAAAGGGTTGGTCGTGGGCTAAATACGCCCAATAATTAATCGAACCGTCGAGGCCGACGATAACACCGCTCGGTTATCCCGATAGTACGGAACGGGTCGCTAAAAGTGGCCCGTGTCCGAAGTCGACCTGCGGCGAGGTGCGATCGCCCGGTCTACCCTCCGTGTGGGTACTTAGGTAGGTCGAATTTGGCGAGCAACCCTATCCCACGCGGGGGGCCGATTGGCACGATCGTGGTGAGGCCGAAAGGCCCACCCGTGACTAGTTCCCGGCGTTAGTCCGAGAGGGTCACGACGGGATTGTCCGTCCGGTGGGCGACGTGCCGCGATTCGAGTTACGTGGCCGCTCGCACGCCGGCGGGCGCGAATCCGCAACAATATATATATATATATATATATATATATATATATATATATATATATATATATATATATATATGTATATATATATATATATACATACATATATATAAATATTTTGTTACGGCTCTGGAAATTTGCAATACACCAGAAAGGTCCTCAGGTGAGATATATCGATAAGTTCATGTGTAGTTAGCCCACACCCGTTGTTCCGAGGGAATATGTGCGATTCATCCAGGCTGCGATGCTCTGAGTGAGCCATTTTTCTTTCTCTATCGTTATTTTGGACCATTAAGCCGCCAACAACGCAAACACCACCACCTTCGCCTCTTTACCTCCACAACTCCATCCCGCAAACATCGCTTCACCGCCATTCCCAAGCGACACCCGCCAACCACCAAGCCACCACAGCAAACCCTCCACCACCTTCGCCTTTCTCCTTCCACAACCATCGACCCCACCACTATTCAACACCGAACGTCGTACTGTCCGAAGCCGTTCAGTGATTGCTGCGGTGCAATGGATGCCTTTACAGGAGAGAAATTCGGATCAAGGGAGGTTCACGCCCCTTTTCCTCCGTCCAATGGGCGAGCATCGGGCAGTGTGGCCCCGCCTCCAAGCGCGATGGATGTGAATTCCTCTCAGGAAGGAATTCGGATCAAAAGAGGCTCACGCCCCCTTTTTGTCACACCAATGGCTGAACAGAGGGTGGCGTGGCCCCGCCTCCAATCGCGTTTTGATCCTAGAATCTGCATACAGGCTTCTCCCCCGGTCTATAAAGGAGCGAGTCTGTGGAACTCGTTGTTGTAGTGTGGGGGTCGTTTTTTCCGTGGTTGGTGTCGTCTCGTCGCTGGTCTCGTCTCGTCGCTGGACTCGAGCCACCTTCGCTTTCACAAGCAACCAAGCCAGCCAGCCATTCCCCTCGCTCGACCCTGAGCATCAACAATTCGCCCTCCCCCCTCATCCGCGCTGAGATAGTGCCGGTGGCCCCGTTCATTCCCCACCCTAACCGTGGTGCCGACCAAACCATGCTTGCGCGGAGCACGCCGGAGAGGGCTCACCGACCACGCCAGGGGCACGGAGTCGGGGCGCAGCTGCGCTGATATTGCGGCTTGCCCGCCATCGCGTCACGAGGTCGCGGGTAAGACCTTTTCGGTCTCGTGGTCCTGGCCGCTCCTCCAGGTTCCGTGCACATTTGGTCCACGGACCCCGTCTACCTCCCTGCCGATGGGGAGGTCTTTCCTCCTTATTTTGAATGAATGATGTGGCGCCGAGTCTAGTCAAGTATAATTGTTTAAGTGTTGTGAATAATTATAGTTGGTCGTCGTACTTTTGCTTTTGTTGCACATTGCATTCCTGCCTTATGTTCGTGTGTTGTGTGTGTGAAATAAAAGTGCTTGCTTGTTGAACTGTTTTCCCGTTTTGTTGCGTCCTTTCCTCCGTTTAAAGTTCCATCTTGCATCACGTAAGGGATTGGTCAGTGGGTTGAAACACCCGATAAGTAATCTGAACCGTCGAGGTTGACGATAATTCTGCTCGGTTATCCCTGCAGCATGGAACGAGCTGCTTAAGCGGTTCGTGTCCGAAGTCGACCTGCGGCGAGGTACGATGGCCCGCTCGCGCTGGTACTTCGGTTGGTCAAATTTGGCGAGCAACCCTTTCCTGCGCGGGTGGGCAATTGGCACGATCGTGGTGAGGTTAAACCCCCACCCGTGACTGGCTCCTGGCGGTAGTTCCAGGAGGGTCACGTATAAATTTTCCGTTCCGGTGGACGACGCGTCGCGATTCGAGTTACGCAATCGCTCGCACGCCGGACGGGCCAAAATTCGTAACAATATATATATATATATATATATATATATATATATATATATATATATATATGTATATATATATATATATATATATATATATATATATATA
>NC_140966.1:14672366-14676707 GCF_056783735.1 Eptatretus burgeri
ATACATATTATTACAATATTATTCATTACATTACGATTACATTATTATTATTATATACATTGACATTATGTTACATATTATTACATTATTACGACACATTTCTCATATATTACATATTATATTATTGACACACATTTACATTATTATTATTATATATTATTATTATTACATCATTACATATTATATTATTATTATTATTATTACATTACATTATATATATTATTATTATTATTATTATTGATTATTACATTACATTGACACACACACACACACATCAACACACACACACACACACACACACACACACACACACACACACACACATCAACACACACACACACACACACACATTAATACCATCAACACACACACACACACACACACACACACACACACACACATACACACAACACACACACATATTATTATTCATACAATATTATTATTCATAACATTGAACATATTATTATCATATATTATTATACATTATTACTTCATATTATTATTATTATATTACATTACATTTACATATTACATATTACCATTACATTACATATATTATTACATACATTACATTATTATTTTTCATATTATTCATACATTACATTATTATTACATATACATATATTATTATTATTACATATACTATACATTATTGAGCATAATACAACACATTACATATAATGACATTATATTACTACATTACATTATTATTATTATTATTATTGACATATACATTACATTATTACATATTATTCATACATTACATTATTATTACATTACGACATTACACATTACATTGAGCATATATTACATTACCATTACATATATATTATACATTATATATACATTATTATTACATACATTACATTACATTACTATTATTGACATTAGATTGCATTACCATATTACATACACACATTACATATATTATTACATACACACATTACATATTATTACCATTACATATTATTACATTACATTACATATACATATTACATTATTGACACACATATTATTACATTACACATTACATTCATTCATTACATCATTACATATTACATTATACATTGACATTGACACACACACATATATATTATTATTATTCATATTATTATTATTATTATTATTGTTATTATTATATATTACATATATATTATTGACATTACATACATTATACAATATTATTACGATACATTACATATATACATTACATTACATTATATATACATTATATTATTTCATACATTACATTATTCATTACATATATTATTATTATTATTATTAATACATATTATTATTATTATTATATATTACTATTACATTATTATTTCATATACATAAAGACATATTATTACATATACATTACATTATTATTATATATACATATTATACATTACATTATTATTATCATATTATTATTATTACATATATATATATATACATATTATTCATACATATATACATTACATATTATTATATATTATTACCATACATTACATATATATTATACATTACATACATTTACATATATATATTACATACATTACATTACATTACATATACATATACATTACATTACATATATATTATTATATATATACAGATATTACCATTACATACATTGCCACATATTATTATTATTATTACCATTACATACACATTACATATATTATTATTACACATATTATTACACACACACACACACACACAACACACACACACACATCACACACACACACACACACACACACACACACACACACACACACACACAACACACACACACACACACACACACACAACACACATACACACAACACGTACACACACACACACAACACGTATACACACACAACACGTACACACACACACACATCATACACAACATCGTCATCACACACACACACACACACACACACACACACACACACACAACACACACAACACAACATCACACACACACTCAACATCAACACACACAACATCATTACACACACACACACACACACACACACACACACACATGATGATTATTGCCGTACGCACACACACATCAACACACACACACACACAACATCGTCATCACACACACACCACACCACACACACACACACACACACACACACACACACACGCACGCATCAACACACACAACACACACACACACACACAACACGTCATCAATATTACCAACATCACACACACACACACACACACGTATCGAACACACACACATTATCAACACACATATTGAAGACACAACACACATTATTATCCACACACATTACATATTATTATTACATTACATATCATCATTATACATATTATTATTATTACGACATATTACATTACATATTATTATTGTTGTTAATAATATCAATATTACACACACACACACACACACACACACACACACACACACACATCACATCATACACACACACACACACAAACATCAACACACACACACACACGTCATCAACACACACACACACACACACATCACACACACACATTACTGTCAACATCACACACACACACACAACACACACACACACACACACATCACGACACACACACACACACACACACACACACACACACAACATCATCACACACACACACACACACACAACATCATTACATTACTGGAACACATCATGACATTACTACCATTACTGTCATCATCAGCCACATTACACATTACATTACATTATTACTGACACACACACACACACACACACATTACATATTATTATTATACATTTAATATTACATATTATATTACACATTACATATTATTATTATTATTATTATTATTACATTTATATTACATATTATTATTACATTACATTACATATTATTATTATTATGATACAGGATATATATTATATATTATATTACATTACATATATTATTATTATTACATTATTACATATTATTATTATTATTATTATATTACATTATTACATATTGAGCATACATTATTATTACATATTATTATTACATTACATATATTATTATTACATTATTATTACATATTATTATATTATTACATTACATATTATACATTACATATCACAGTCATCATCATTACCACACACACACACATGCCAACACACACACACACACACACACATTATCATCGACAACACACACACATTAACCGACACACACACACACACACACACACACATACATCAACACACACACACACACACACACACACACACACACACACACACACAACATCATTACATTATTACACATCACATCACATCATTACTTACATTATTACATTACATTTATTATTACATTACATACATTACATTACATATTATTATTACATATTACATATTACATTACATTACATTATTACATTATTATTATTATTATTACATTATTATTATTACATTACATATTACATATCATTATTATATACATATTATTATAATATTTATTACATATTACATTACATATTCATTACATTATTATTAGCCACACATTACATATATATTGGTATTACATTATATTATTACATATTATATTATTAGCTATTGTCATTACATATTATTATTATTACATATTATTATTATTATTACATTATTATTATTATTATTATTATTACATATTATTATTATTATTACATTATATTATACATTACATTATTGTTATTACATATTATTATTACACACAAACATTACATATTATTACATTACGACACACACATCAAATATCATTACATATTATTATTATTATTATTGTTATACACACACATTACATATTACATTACATATTATTATTATTATTATTATTATATTACATATTACATATTATTATGCTATATTACATATTATTATTATTCATATTACATATTATTATTACATACATTACACATTACATTTACATATTATCATTACTATACATATTCATTATTATTATTATTATTATTACATATTTCATATTATTATTACATATTATATTATATTATTACATATATTACACACATATTATGCTATTATATACATATTATTACATACATTATTATTATTATTATTGCCATTACATATACATTACATATATTACATTATTATTATATATTATTATTGGCCATTACATTAGAGCCATTACATACATACATACACATTACATTATACATTATTATTATACACACATACATACATACACACACATATTATTGCACATTACCACATACATACATATTATATATTATTACATTACATATATTATATATACATATATATTACATATATATATACATATATTATATATTACATTACAGACATATTACATACATTATATACATACATATATTAT
>NC_140966.1:14677207-14707207 GCF_056783735.1 Eptatretus burgeri
CGTCGACCTTGACGGTTCAGATTAGTTACTGGGTGTTTTAAACCCACTATCAATCCCTTACGTGATGCAAGATGGAGATTCAACAAAGGAAAGGACGAAGTGAAACGGGGGGACAATTGGACAAGCACATTTAATGTGCGACACACTGAAGCACGTATTTCCAATCAGCAACAATTAATCATATCATGCACGTATACAGAGGCAAGAACAAAAGCAAGAATGAAACGCAGAGCTACAACCGAATATAATTACACTGGCACTTATGCAGGTCTAAATTTGACGGACTGGCGCCACACACACACATTTACACAAAAGCCAAAGAAACAAAAGTGGCGACTTCCCTTTTTGCGCACCGAGTCCTTCTCCCGCGCCCTCAGCTTTCAGCTCCTCCGGCGTGGTCGGTGAGCTCGTGCTTTGCGCCGGCACGTGTTGGCCGCTCGACGCCACGGACGGGGTTTTTGGGAACGAACGGGGTTTTTGGGAACGAACGGGGTTTTCCCGCGCTATCTCGGTGCGGACGGGGGGGGGGGGGAGAAACCGTCGATACTTGGGGCCGAGAGAGGGGAATGGCAGACGCTCCGTCCCACCAGCGGGGTCTCGGGACCGCACCGACTCCGACTGACCCTCCGACCAGACATTTCCTCTCTCACCACACCGTCATGTACAAAGGGATCAAGCACGAGCTGAACTCTCCTCGTCCGCCCCTTTTGTAGCGCGGGGCTCCGCCCTGTCGCTCCGACCCATTCTTCGCTCCACCCCTCTTCGAGAAAGGTCTCGACAGGGGGCGTTCCTCCTCCCTGATCGCGTCACACCACGCATCCACCAATCGGGAGCGAGCTGCCCCACCCCTCCTCTTCACACCAAGCGCGGGGAAAATGGTGGGAAACAACCCCCACAGGCTTCACAAGTGCTTTTGTTCTGCCAATCCTTTGACGGTTTCCATGGTGCGGAAACCGTCTTACCGTGGTCCGTGGAGGATGGCGTTCGTAAGCGGGCGTAGTGGCGAAGATGGTGGTGACTGTTGTGGGGGTGATGTGAGCGTGGTGGCCGTTGTGGCATAGTTGGTGGCGGTTGTTGTTTGCATGGAGGTTTGTGGCAATGGTGGCTCAAAATAACGATAGATAAAGAAAAATGGCTAACTAAAGTGGCGCAGCCTGAATGAATCACACATATTCCCTCTAAACAACGGGTGTGGGCTAACTACACATGAACTTATCGATATATCTCACCTGAGGACCTTTCTGGTGTATTGCAAGTTTCCACAACCGTAACACTACCCCTCCCCTTTCGTCAAATTACTCCTCCCCGAGTCGTCAAATTCTCATGTGCCATCATGTGTAGTTCTTCCCTAATACGTTTTACCTTCGGATCCCTAAGTGCGACATTCATGGTATCCGTGTCCCCAAAATAAATAACCTACGGGCTGAGTAACTAACTAAACAAACCCACTCATTCAGACGACTTAAATAAAATTGCCGGCGCTAGACTGACGTGCCGGGGGCACACTCATTTGTACAGTACATCTTAACACCTTACAAATTTTACACTCTTCCATGGCCCAGGATCGATGGACTCTGCAAAGAGAAAAGTTAGCAGGGAGCCAGGCTGCTCGCACGCAGTCTCTGGCTCATGCAATGCAGGTGACAGGGAACGTGGCCGGCTGCACACACACACAGTCCAAGGCCTCCCCCTGGAAATGAAGGCAGTGAACAACAACGACGCATAAGCTGCGCAAATGCCGTCTCCGTGCCAGCTCAAGTGGCACACGCAATGAACACAACGGATGGATGGATGGATGGATGGATGAATGGATGGACGCAAACACGGTGCACGGGCCGCCACTGCAAGCCCGTGTGGTAGCTGCCAACAAGGCAGTCCATGCAAATCTGCGCGAGGATCCTGGCGCACATGGCAGTGAACAGGGGGGGGGGGGGAGAATGCAAAACAGAATGGGGGTAAAAGATGACGAGGGCAGTAGGCATGGATGGCAACGGTGAACAGGCAAGGCATGGCATGACAAGGCCGCTGTATCAAAAACAGCCGGCAGTGAAATGACCGGCACAGGCCTTGCAGTAAACACAGCCAGTAGGTGACGTTGGCCGGCACAGGCCTCGTAGCAAACAGCCAGCAGACGATGTGGCCGGCACAGGCCTTGCAGTAACAGCCAGCAGACGATCCGGCCGGCACAGGCCTTGCAGCAAACAGCCAGCCGATGAAGTGGCCGGCAGAGGCCTTGAAGTAACAGCCAGCCGATGACGTTGGCCAGCCTCTTGCCTTGAAATGCAGGTCAGTGGAGGGAGTGCGGTGGTGCTGGCCACTCGGAAGGTGGGCTCAGACCAACCTACTGTCTCCCTCCCAACCTATCGCCTTTGCCTGTCTGTCCATACCCACCCCCTTAATTTGTTTAAAACCAATTTAGCCCCAACTTATTCTTTTGTTGTTTTAATTTTTTTTAACTTCCCCCACTATAATTTCGTCTCCTAACCCCCTTTGTCGTCTTTGTTCGGCTAACCTATCGTCTCCAAGCCTACTCCCAATCCCTACGTTCCCTTCCCGGAGGGGAATAAGGGAGAGCTAGCGTCATGTGTCGAGGCCCAACTCAAGCCTCGGGATGACCTCCTCAGAGTTCAGCGATCTTTACCCAAAGTGGGTCCAGCGGCCCACAACGTGAGCGAAGGGATGGATGGTGCGGAGGGGTACACTTCCTAATCTACCCTATCCATTAACCTTTAAACTACCCCAGGGCTTTCAACAAGCACCTCTCGCTTAATCTACTGGTTCTATCAGCCCAGATTCCCGTTGCCTGTGTTGGTGTCCTCACAAATTTCGGGCCATGCCCCCCCCCAATTTTCTTCCCGTGCCCTCACACGGCTTTGTGGCTGGGACGTGTGGCTCCCTTGGCAGGAACTACCCTCTGCCGATTCTCAGACAATGGCACCCCGGGCACTACACTGCCTCCGAGCCTACCAGCTCCATAAACACCGGGGAGTGCCCTCCATGGCGACTCCCCTGAAATGCTCACGTGGCAGGCTGGCGCCCTGGGCCCCTTTCCGAGGGTCGCCCGTGCCCAGTACATTGCCCCCGTGGCATATGGCGCCCCGGGCCCCCGTATCATGCGGGCGCACACGTGCCCACTATGCTATCCCGGCCCCCCATGGGCCCTTGGCCTACCGCGGCCAACTCGCCCGGTGCCCAGGGTACCCACTCAGCGATACTCACCTTTAGCAGCCACGCTCCCAGCCCGTCAACAGGGCTCCTGCACCCCTCCAAACGGGTTCCAAGCCTACTTCCCCACCAACAACAAAACGACCTCCATTTTTTCAATTTGTCGAACCCACTAACTCACTGTACACTGACCCTGGGGTCCCTTGGGCAGGAATCACTCCTCCCCCCAATCACTCATCACACCATGCATTCCACATTCGCTCCATTCACACAGACCCACTGGCCTCACTCACTCAACATGTTTCCATTCCCACACTTCAACTCTCACACTCCATCGCTGAATCCTGCCATTCTGCTCACTAAATCCCCGAACTAACTCGTGCTCCCCCGTCGTCCTTAAACTATAGCACGTTCCATTTAACACTACGTAGCTAAGCTACGTCCCCACTACACATCCAAAGTCTGTCACTGTCTCCAAAATCCAAAAAATCAATTTCCCTCTTACATTTGACCTGAAATCCCTCTACCGAATCCATTCCACGGGCTCCATGAGGACTTACCCCTGCCCCATGAAGCCGGTCGAGCGAACACTCACCCTTCCCCCTAACTAGTGTTATCCTGTGCCCAGGCAGGGGGGTCTTCCACCCCTTGCCCGGGAATCCTGTTCACCCGATGCGAGGCTTGCTTTTTTAAAATATTATTTATTGCGCAGCACCAGCGCGGCAACTCGCAACCTGCGCACCAGCGCGGCAATTCAGTCACGCACCTTGCATGTGACGTCATGGCAGCTGTTCATGTACCTCGTCCCTCTTGGACGGCACCATCCGGCAGGGATCTCCCCTCCTGCCGGATTCCGACCATACGTACAGCCATGACGTCACCCGGCGCATAAAAAAAAACAAGCCTCGCGTTTCGAGGGGTTCCCCACGCGAACACATGTGCTCTGTTCGTCGGAGGTTTACACGCGCGCTCGCCTGGAGAACCCATCTGGTCCAAATTCGTAATCCCAGCCTACCTTCTGTTCGTCCGCGGGATCGGCCAACATCCACCGTGAGTTTCCGGACCGGGCTTCACTCCCGCAAGCGCGCACATGGCAGCCTTGTGCGACGCACAGCACGGACCCCGCGTGTGCTGCTGTGCCAATCCGGCACAGTCCCCAAAATAGCTACGGCTGCTACTCGGCCTTTGTCCACCGTCAGGCACCGTCTTCGTCGCACTCTCGCGCACAAACTCCCACGTGCCACGACACACATACCTTGACATGACATTCACACCGGGACATGCGGTTGCATGTTCAAGCATGCCAACCGCCATCTCCCTCACATACAGCGACCTCACACACACGGTCTCTCTCACACACGGCCGTTCACTCACGCATGCCATTTCCCTTGCACACGTGGTTCCACTCACACACGGTGCTTCATCCACACACGGCTTTTCCCTCACACACTCGGTTTCCCTTATAGTGGGGCGACTTAGCCCAAATATTCAAAATAATTGTGCATTTTGTGATACAAGCACCAAATTTGGCACAAATGTACATTAATATTGTTGTGGTTGACGAAATTCGCAAACCACCATTCAGGTCCCTGAGGTGAGATATCTCTGTAAGTATATGTATAGTTAGGCCCAAACCCGTTGTTTAGAGGGAATAAATGTCATTAATTCGGGCTGCGACCCTTCTAGATAGCCGTTTTTCTTTTACTATCTTTATTTTGGACCAGCCGCCATTACTACCATTACTACCACCCCCAACCACGTCTCAACAGCCATCACACAACAACCACCAACCGCAACGCCGCTTCACAACCACAGCCACGACCCTTGCCGTCACATCTCGCTCTCGCAACCATCGCATCACCGCCTTCCCGCGCCGCTTGTGGACACCGATCCTGGACTCGTGCAGGGCGCGCGCCGAGCGGCGGGTGCAAAAAAACACCAGCCTTTCCGGAGAAATCGGATCAAAAACGATTCACGCCCACTTCTGTTCCGTCCTATCAGTGAGCATGGGGCGATTTGGCCCTGCCTCCAGGTGCGTCGGAATGTGGTCGCTATATGCAGATTCGCGGATCAAAAAGCATTCACGCCCACTTTTCCTCTGTCCAATGGGGAGCCAGCCAGAGGTAAAGGGTCGAAGGTGAAGGAGCGAAGCCACGGGGGTTATAAAGGGCCGCGTTCGCTCGCCAAAAAGGAAGTTGAGTTGGGAAGAGTCAGTCAAGAGAAGAGTCGGAGAAAGCAGTTGGACGGAGCTGTGGAGAGTGGGAGAGTTGGAGAGGTGGCGGCGGCGAAGGCAGTCGAGAGGGCGCTTGTGTCAGAGTCGGGGAGCTGCGGAGAGGAGAGGCCGATAACGCGACCGAGGTCGCGGTGGAGACGCTCGTCGCGGGACCCGAGCCAGCGAGATATCCTCATCCCCCCGAGCATCAACAACCCCCTCCTGTTTCCCCCCGCGCTGAGATAGTGCGAGAAGGGGGGCCCCGTTCCCACCCCATACCAGACACTGTCCGCGAGGCCCGCGGAGTCGGGGCGCCACCGCCATTTTGCGGCTCATCACCAGACGGGAAGGCTCGACGCGGTCTCGGCCCCAGGCCCGTCTGCCCTCTCATAGTGGAGGGTGGTCCCTTTTTCTTTTGCTTTGAGTATATGTGTTGTCGGCGCCGTCTGTGAAGTAAAACTGTATAAGTGTTGCCGTGTGCTCGGTAGTCGGTGGTAGATCTGCATTGTGTTTTGATTTTACATTTGCTTTTTGTGCATTATTGTGTGTTTCTTCTTCTTTTACATTTGCTTTTGGTGTATAATTGTATATGTGTGCTATCCGTGTGCCATCGCGAAATAAATGTGCTTTATGTTGAACTGTTTTTCCCGTTTCGCTTCGTCTTTTCCTTTATTGAATCTCCATCTTACTTCATGTAAAGGGTTGGTAGTGGGCTAAATACGCCCGAGAATTAATCGGAACCGTCGAGGCCGACGATAACACCGCTCGGTTATCCCGATAGTACGGAACGGGTCGCTTAAAGTGGCCCATGTCCGAAGTCGACCTGCGGCGAGGTGCGATCGTCCGGTTTACCCTCCGTGTGGGTACTTAGGTAGGTCGAATTTGGCGAACAACCCTATCCCACGCGGGGGGCCGATTGGCACGATCGTGGTGAGGCCGAAAGGCCCACCCGTGACTAGTTCCCGGCGTTAGTCCGAGAGGGTCATGACGGGATTGTCCGTTCGGTGGGGGACGTGCCGCGATTCGAGTTACGTGGCCGTTCGCATGCTGGCGGGCACGAATCCGCAACACTGGTGTCAGGAGTGGGATATAAAGTCATCGCCCTCCTCGCGGCAGTGGTATCGGAGAACGGGAAAACGGGCTCTCCTGTCTCCAGCTAAATTCACGGGAATCGGTCCAGGGGTGAGAGGAGCGACCTCCGATTCCCTCCAAATTACGAGCGATTCAAATTAACCCTTTACGAGAAATAAGATGGCGTCTCAAGGCGAGCGGGAGCCGGGGGTATTAGAAATGGATGTAGAATGTGTAGAATCCATGGTCCAGGATGAAATCCCCGTGCAGGAAATGTTGGTTGTGCAGGAACATGAACTCCCCCAACTGAGCCCAGAGCCCGAAATAGGTGCGGCAGCGGCCGCGGTTTATGACACCTCCCCTCCCCCTCTCCGCCAAAACCCCCCGATCCTTGCCGAAACGGCTCAGCTGAGTGCATCCGACATGGCCCAGCTATTCGCCATGTTGACAGAAATACAAACAGCTGCACGACAGTTGAAAAACGGAATGAGAGGCATGAACGAAAAAATGGATACGAATGCCCAACAGATGGAAAACAAAATGGATGGAGACACAAGCAGAATGAAAGAGATGCAGGGTGATATGCGGCAAATGGGCCAATGTCTGCAGGCGGGCATAATGACGACGCCACGTGTGGGAACGAACAAGCTGGGAGGGAGTGCAACGGCTGTCAGGCCCGTAGTCGGGGCGGGTGAGAAAATAATTCCGGAGACGCGTGAGACGAGACACGAGGTAAAGGTATTAGAAAAATTAAAAGAAAGCCAGGAGGAGACAAAGGAGGGATTGAAGGTCGTAACGGTGGAGTGTGAGAAAAGACTTCAAGACATGACGAAGACAGTTGATAAGCTGCGACCAGAGGTAAAAATGGAGACAGAGGAACTGGGAAGACGTGTAGAAAACCACAAGGGCAAGACGGAAGAACAGTTAGAAGCCAAAGCAAGGTCGGAGGGTGCAGAGATGAGAAAAGAATTAGAAAAGGAAGCTTCTGAGTTACAGAAACACCAAAACAAAGAGGGGGAATTACCAAAAGAACTGATAGTGTTAAAAGAGGAAAGGAAGAGAACGGAAAATGAAACGTTAAGGAACCACACTGAGCAGATTGAACAATTAGAAGCCAAAGCAAAGTCGGAGTGTGCGGAGATGAGAAAGGAATTGGAAAAGAAAGTTTCTGAGTTATAGAAATACCAAAACAAAGAGAGGGAACTACAAAACGAACTGAGAGTGTTAAAAGAGGAAAGGAAGAGAACGGAAAATGAAACTTTAAGAAACCACACTGTACAGATCAAACAGCTGGAAGCGAAGGCCAGACTAAAGAATGAGGAACAAGAAAGAGTAATGAAGGAAGAACGAATGAGACAGGAGAAAGAAATCAGTCAGTTGAAAGAAATGACGAGATTGCAGAACGAGGAACAAGAGAGACAGTGGAATAAAAAACTGAAAGAGTATGAATTTGAAACTCAACGACAAAAGGAAAAAAATAGGTTTGAATACGAGGAGAAAGTAAAGGAGCAAGGAATGAAGCAGGAAGGAGAAATCAGGAGATTGAAGGACACAACGAGATTGGAGAGGGAAGAACGAGAGGAACAATGGAATAGAAAACAAAAAGAACATGAATCTGAGGTTGACCAATTGAAAGAAAAGCTGAGGCTGGAGTACGAGGAGATAGACAAAGAACAGCGAATGAAACACAAAAAGGAGATTAACCAAATGAAGCAAACCATGAAACTGGATAAGGAAAGACAGGAGAGGAAACGAGGAAGAGTAATGAGACAGCAGCGAATGAAACACAAAAAGGAGATTAACCAAATGAAGCAATCCATGAAACTGGAGAAGGAAGGACAGGGGAGGAAACAAGGAAGAGTAATGAGACAGCAGCGAATGAAACACAAAATGGAAATGAATCAAATGAAGAAAACCATGAAACTGGATAAGGAAGGACAGGAGAGGAAACGAGGAAGAGTAATGAGACAGCAGCGAATGAAACACAAAAAGGAGGTTAACCAAATGAAGAAAACCATTAAACTGGAGAAGGAAAGACAGGAGAGGAAACGAGGAAGAGTAATGAGACAGCAGCGAATGAAACACAAAAAGGAGGTTAACCAAATGAAGAAAACCATGAAACTGGAGAAGGAAGGACAGGAGAGGAAACGAGGAAGAGTAGTGAGAGAACAGCGAATGAAACACAGGAAGGAAATGAGCCAATTGAAAGAAACAATGAGATTGGAAAACAAAGAGCAGGAGGAACAGTGGGAGAGAAAACAACAACTATATGAGTGTGAAATTGAACAACTAAAACGGAGAGCGAGATTGGAGTCAACGGAGATTGAGGAGCTCCGGAGGGGGAACGAACAGCTAATGGGGCTCAGAGAGAAAGAACGACTCAGATGGGAAGGAAAAAGGAACCAGGAAGAGACGGAAATAATAGTTGAGACAAGGGAGGTAAAGGGTGAAGAGGTGACCAAGTTGGCAGAGACACGGGAGATGGGAACGATAGAGGGAAGACTACACGATGAAGACGGGGTAAGTGACGCACACACACACACACACGGAGGTAGTGGAGGATAATGGGGGTGAGCTCGTGGACTGGGTAGAGACCCGGTGCGAGCAGTTGGATGGCCTCCTCCAGGAACGAGGGGAGGGAGTATGCCCCCTTGAAGCGAGTCACGACCAGGTGGGTTCGGTCGTGTCGAGCGATTTCGGGGGGAGGAGTGCTGCGAACGGGTGCACGGAGAGCTTGGGGGGTATAGAGGCCCCGGAGACCCTTGTGGGGACACTAATCCCCAGTGTGGTTGTCCCGGTGTGTGTGGTGTCGAGGTGTGTGTTCATGAGTGTGGCGAAATGCGTGCTGCAACGCACGCATAGCGCGGGTCCAAGGGCGTGTGTGAGAGCGACCGGGTGGGTGACAAAGACCCCGTGTGTGGAAGCGACCCCGTGTGTGAGTGGTGTGGTGGTAAGTGTGCAGAAGGGCGTACTTCCCAGCACGCCGTGTGTGGATGAGGAACCGCGGATGAGTGCCCCCGCGTGTGTGAGTGAGGCACGGTGTATGAGTGAGGCACCGCGGATGAGTGCCCCCGCGTGTGTGAGTAGTATGGTTTGTGTGAGGGAAATGGCACGAGTGAGTGAAAGGCCACGAGTGAGTGGAGCCACGTGTGCAAGGGAAATGGCATGCGTGAGTGAGCGGCCGAGTGTGAGAGAGACAGCGTGTGCAAGGTCGCTGTGTGAGGGAGATGTCGGTGGGCATGTGTGAACATGCAGCCGCGTCTCCGGTGTGAGTTTAATGGTGAGGTGTGTTAGCGTCGTAACACGCAGGAATGCGTGTGTTGAATGGAGACGACGACGGCGACAGAGGAACGAAAGCCGAGTAGCGGCTGTAGTTGTTTCGGGGACCGTGCCGGGTTCACCCAGCAGCGAGCACGAGGTCCGTGCTGTGCAACGCACGAGGCCCCCACGTGCTCGCTTGCGAGAGTGAAGTCCCGGTCCGGAAACACCAGCGGTGGATTTGCCGATCCCGCGGACGGACAAAGTTTAGGCAGGATTTCGGATTTGGACCGGACGGGTTCTCCACGCGGGCGGGTGTGTTAAGCTCCAACGGGCAGAGCACATGTGTTCGCGTGGGGAACCCCTCGAGATGTGGGGCTTGTGTTTTTTTTATGCGCACGGTGACGTCATGGCTGCACGCGGGGTTGGAATCCGGCAGGAGGGGTATCCCTGCCGGATGGTACCGTCCAAGGAGGGACGAGGAACACGTGCAGCTGCATGACGTCACGGGCAGGTGCAAAGTGCGCGAGCTGTGAGTTGCCGCGCTGGTGCTGCGCATGTGAAAAAAAAAAAAAAAAAGCAAGCCTCACTTTCGGGTGCACAGGATTCCTGGGCAAGGGGTGGAAGACCCCTTGACGAGGGCACAGGATGGAAACTAGTTATGGGGAAGGGTTAGCTTAGACCGGCTCCATGGGGCAGGGGTAAGTCCTCATGGGGCCCGTGGAATGGATGAGTTAGAGGGATTGTAGCCAGATTTAGGTGGGGAAATGATTTTTTTTATTTAGGAGACAGAGACAGACTGTGAATGTGTAGTGGGGACGTAGTTTAGCTACGTAGTGTTAAATGGAACGTGCTATAGTTTAAGGGACGATGTTGGAGCACGAGTTAGTTAGGGGATGTAGTTAGAAGGATGGCAGAGTTCAGCGGTGAGTGTGTTGAAGAGTTGGTGAGTGAAGTGGAAGCATGTGCTTGGTGAGTGAGTGAGGCCAGCGGGTCTGTGTGAGTGGAGCGAATGGGGAATGCATGGTGCGATGAGTGATTGGGGGGAGGAGTGACTCCCGCCCAAGGGACCCCGGGGTCAGTGTAGAGTGAGTTAGCTGGGTTAGTCAAATTAACAAAAATGGAGGTTGTTTTGTTGTTGGTGGGAGTGTAGGCTCGAAACCCGTTTGGAGGGGTGCAGGAGCCCTGTTGACAGGCTGGGAGCGTGGCTGCGAAAGGTGAGTATCGCTGAGTGGGCACCCCGGGCACCAGGCTAGTCAGCCGTGGTAGGCCAAGGGCCCATGGGGGGCCGGGATAGCGTAGTGGGCACGGGTGCGCCTGCTTGGTGCGGGGGCCCGGGGCGCCATTAGCCGCGTAGGCAGTGTTGTTGGCACGGGTGACCCTCGGAAAGGGGCCTGGGAAGCCAGCCTGCCACGTGTGCGTTTCAGGGGAGGTGCCATGGGGGGCACTCCCCGGTGTTTAGGGAGCTGGTAGGCTCGGAGGCAGTGTAGTGCCCGGGGGTGCCATAGCGGAAGATTCGGCAGAGGGTCGTGCCTGCCAAGGGGAGCCACGCGTCCTAGCCAGGAGACCGTGTGAGGGCACGGAGAGAAAATTGGGGGGCAAGGCCCGAAGTTGTGAGGACACCAACACAGGCGACGGGAATCTGGGTTGTTAGAACCAATAGCTTAAGCGCGAGGCGCTTGTTGAAAGCCCCGGGGTAGTTTAACAGTTAAATGGTTAGGGTAGATTAGGAGATGTACCCCTCCGCACCATCCATCCCCTCGCTGTCGTTGTGGGCCGCTGGACCCACTTTGGTTATAGATCGCTGAACTCTGGGGAGGCCATCCTGAGGCTTAGATTGGGCCTCGACACAGGACGCTAGCTCTCCCTTATTCCCCTCTGGGAAGGGAACGTAGGGGTTGGGAGTAGGCGAGGTGACAGGATAGGTTAGCCGAACAAGGACAGTACAGGGGGTTAGGGGACGATTTATAGTGGGGAAGTAAAAATAAAAAAATAAGTTGGGGCTAAATTGGGGTTTGACAAATTAAGGGAGTGGGTATAGACAATGACAGGCAAAGGCGATAGGTTGGGAGGGAGACCGTAGGGTAGGTCCGAGCCCGCCTTCCGAGTGGCCAGCACCACCGCACTCCCTCCACCAACCTCCACTGAACGGCAAAGGCTGGCCAGCTTCATCTGCTGCCTGCGTTGCTGCAAGGCAAAGGCCGGCCCACTTCATCGGCAGCTGTTGTTTTGCTGCAAGGCCTGTGCCGGTCGGATTGTCTGCAGCTGCTGTGCTTCAAGGCCTGTGCCGGCCAGTTCATCTGCCGGCTGTGTTTGCCTGCAGCGGCCTTCTTCTGCGGGCTGTGTTTGCCTGATCACCTTTGCCATGCCATGCCCACTGCCCCTGTTCACCAGCTCCGTTCAATTTTTGCTTTGCCCCCCCCCCCCTGTTCATTGCCATGTGCGCCAGGATCCGCAAGGCAACAGTTTGCAAGCTGCAAGAACTGCCCTGTTGGCAGCTACAACACGGGCCTGCAGTGGCGGCCCGTGCACCATGTTTGTGTCCATCCATCCATCCGTTGTGTTCATTGCGTGTGCCACTTGAGCTGGCACGGAGACTGCGTTTGTGCAGCCCATGCACCGTTGTGGTTCACTGCGTTCAGTTTAAAAGGGAAGGCCTTGGACTGCATGTGAGCAGCCGGCCACATTCCCTGACACCTGCATTGTTTGAGCCAGAGACTGCATGCGAGCAGCCTGGCTCCCTGCTAACTGCTTTCTTTTTGCAGAGTCCATTGATCCTGGGCCATGGTATAGTGTAAAATTTGTAAGTTAAGGTTAAGATGTACTGTAAATATGAGTGCGCCCCCGGCATGTCTGTCCTAGCGCCGGCAATTTTATTTAAGTCGTCCGTGTGAGTGAGTTTGTTTAGGTAGTTACTCAGCCCTCAGGTTATTTATTTTGGGGACACGAATACCATGAATGTCGCACTCAGGGATCCGTAGGTAAAATGTACTAGGGGAGAACTACACATGATGGCACACGAAAATTTGACGACTCGGGACGCGTCTGTAAAAAGGGGAGGGGGTAGTGTTGTGGTTGACGAAATTCGCAAACCACCATTCAGGTCCCTTCGGTGAGATATCTCTGTAAGTATATGTGTAGTTAGGCCCAAACCCGTTGTTTAGAGGGAATAAATGTCATTAATTCGGGCTGCGACCCTTCTAGATAGCCGTTTTTCTTTTACTATCTTTATTTTGGACCAGCCGCCATTACTACCATTACTACCACCACCAACCACGTCTCAACAGCCATCACATAACAACCACCAACCGCAACGCCGCTTCACAACCACAGCCACGACCCTTGCCGTCACATCTCGCTCTCGCAACCATCGCATCACCGCCTTCCCGCGCCGCTTGTGGACACTGATCCTGGACTCGTGCAGGGCGCGCGCCGAGCGGCGGGTGCAAAAAAACACCAGCCTTTCCGAAGAAATCGGATCAAAAACGATTCACGCCCACTTCTGTTCCGTCCTATCAGTGAGCATGGGGCGATTTGGCCCCGCCTCCAGGTGCGTCGGAGTGTGGTCGCTATATGCAGATTCGCGGATCAAAAACCATTCACGCCCACTTTTCCTCTGTCCAATGGGGAGCCAGCCAGAGGTAAAGGGTCGAAGGTGAAGGAGCGAAGCCACGGGGGTTATAAAGGGCCGCGTTCGCTCGCCAAAAAGGAAGTTGAGTTGGGAAGTCAGTCAAGAGAAGAGTCGGAGAAAGCAGTTGGACGGAGCTGTGGAGAGTGGGAGAGTTGGAGAGGTGGCGGCGGCGAAGGCAGTCGAGAGGGCGCTCGTGTCAGAGTCGGGGAGCTGCGGAGAGGAGAGGCCGATAACGCGACCGAGGTCGCGGTGGAGACGCTCGTCGCGGGACCCGAGCCAGCGAGATATCCTCATCCCCCCGAGCATCAACAACCCCCTCCTGTTTCCCCCCGCGCTGAGATAGTGCGAGAAGGGGGCCCCGTTCCCACCCGATACCAGAGACTGTCCGCGAGGCCCGCGGAGTCGGGGCGCCACCGCCATTTTGCGGCTCATCACCAGACGGGTCGGCTCGACGCGGTCTCGGCCCCAGGCCCGTCTGCCCCCTCATAGTGGAGGGTGGTCCCTTTTTCTTTTGCTTTGAGTATATGTGTTGTCGGTGCCGTCTGTGAAGTAAAACTGTATAAGTGTTGCCGTGTGCTCGGTAGTCGGTGGTAGATCTGCATTGTGTTTTGCTTTTACATTTGCTTTTTGTGCATTATTGTGTGTTTCTTCTTCTTTAACATTTGCTTTTGGTGTATAATTGTATATGTGTGCTATCCGTGTGCCATCGCGAAATAAATGTGCTTTATGTTGAACTGTTTTTCCCGTTTCGCTTCGTCTTTTCCTTTATTGAATCTCCATCTTACTTCATGTAAAGGGTTGGTAATGGGCTAAATACGCCCGAGAATTAATCGGAACCGTCGAGGCCGACGATAACACCGCTCGGTTATCCCGATAGTACGGAACGGGTCGCTTAAAGTGGCCCGTGTCCGAAGTCGACCTGCGGCGAGGTGCGATCGCCCGGTCTACCCTCCGTGTGGGTACTTAGGTAGGTCGAATTTGGCGAGCAACCCTATCCCACGCGGGGGGCCGATTGGCACGATCGTGGTGAGGCCGAAAGGTCCACCCGTGACTAGTTCCCGGCGTTAGTCCGAGAGGGTCACGACGGGATTGTCCGTCCGGTGGGCGACGTGCCGCGATTCGAGTTACGTGGCCGTTCGCACGCCGGCGGGCGCGAATCCGCAACAATATGTTGCGAACATTTTCAGATATTGGGCCACTTGAAATTCTCTCTTTATGTCCGCCATATTGGATTTCAAAATGGCCACCACTTGAAATCTACATTTGCTATTATCTCTGGACGTAATGCAGCTATTGACTTGATTCTGGTATCTAAATGTACGTTTTTGGGGGCAAGGAATCCAATGGTACCATTTTCAACTTAATATTATCTATCACAGTCTGTTATATAATTTTATTTGGGAATTATCTAGGCAAATATTGGATTCAACACAATACTTTGAAAAGAATGTCTTCGTTCTGTAAATATAAGTTAAAAAAAAAAACTATACTAAATCACTAGTAACAACTCAGACAAGCTCATATATAATGGCAGTCTAAAATATAAATTCACATCAAGTGACTGCAGCAGCACTGTACATCGTGCAACACCGTGCCTACAACCACTACTGTCTGGGAGAAACCAGGGATGCAGAGGACCTTCCGGAGTTTGAAGACTGGTGTTGCCAGCGAGGAGAAGACATCCCCCAGTTTCACTACTGGGCAACCGTGCTGGAACTATAACTGTTGGTTCTAGTGTATGTGCGTTCTCTCAGGCAGGGATCGTTAATGATGTACCTCGATGCTCTGACAGAGCTGGTCCCCTGGTTCCATGCACTGGATCACGCCCACTATGCTTGGTGGATACCAGTGCACCTGAAGGACATGGCCGAACTCACCATCAAACACCCAGATGTAGCCAGGAAATTCAGGGAAAGCCACTTCACCGTTCAGAAAACACAGAGGGTGTTCTCTTCAATCCCGATTGACCAGGCACATGAGCAGAATAATGCCTGCATCAAAGGAGACGGTGGAGCAGTTGGGCTCACTGACAACCATAGTGCCCTACGTTGCTGGATGGTTGCGGGACCAGAAGTTGCCAGGGTGATCGAAGAATTCCAGGATGGGAACCAACACTGGGGACGGCAAACAGCAGACACACGTCATCATGATCAGACGCCAAGTGTACAGGCCTCATTTGTGAAAGATGTTCACTCTCTCGTCGGTGTCATAGAGGAGATGGGCAACCCAATCGAGGAGGAGAGTCAGGATGTAGTCAAACTGGACAGAAAGGAGATTGCAGATCCTGCTGCTGTGAAGACCGTGACGAATGCCAAGAGGATTGGCCAAGAGCAGTTCAAGGCTTTCACAAGAGAGTGTCTGTTGGACAGAACAAAGGCAGTGGATGCACCCATTCCTCGTAACAAGCTGAAGGTGTTCAGCCCTTCCACTCCAAGAAGCCAGAGCATAGGTCAGCAACAGCTCGCCTCCAACAAGAATGACCGTGAACTCTTCGCACGCCTGTACATTGGCTGCCAGACGAGGGATGGAAACTTGAGGAGTTCTTTTGTCACGAGAATCAGGCATGTCCTCCTGCATTGTCTGATGGTGGAAGCCTCTGCACTGGTACCAAGAGTGATCTCCTCACATGCTTGGAAGAAGTCTCCAACGCAAAGACAGTGACTCCTGTCACGGCCTGTATTGTGCTTGATGGAGCAGACATCGTCCAGATGCTGAAGCCAGCTGCAAAGACCTTTGAAGAGTATGCACAACAGATCTTCATTCCATATATGTCCACGAAGCTGCAAACAGTGTCACGCCTGGATCTGGTCTGGGATACTTACCTTGCTGATTCACTGAAAGGTAGTACACGTGCAAAGCGGGGACAAGGTGTGCGGAGACATGTGGTGGCTACCGCAGCCATACCAGGAAACTGGCAGAACTTCCTACGAGTGGACAGCAACAAGACCGAGCTGTTCAGGTTCCTCTCAGCAGCTCTCATGGAATGGTTTGACCAGGAGGACAAGCAACTCGTCATTACTGATGGAGAGGCAATGCTCAGCAAGCCACTACTGCCAGATCTGACCTCACTCGCCCCATGTAACCATGAAGAAGCTGACACTCGGATGTTACTGCATGCATCTCACGCAGTCCAGCATGGACACCATGCAATACTCATCTGGACTGTAGACACCGATGTTGTGGTGCTGGCAGTGTCCCTGGCACAGGAGTTGCAACCAGAAGACAAACTGTGGCTGGCATTCGGAACAGGCCAGAGTTTCCGATACCTAGCAGCACACAAAATAGCAGCTGGATTGGGACGAGAGAAGGCTCGTGCACTGCCAATGTTCCACGCTCTAACTGGATGCGACACTGTGTCTAGTTTTCATAGACATGGCAAGAAGACTGCATGGGCAGTCTGGACGGTACTGCCAGAACTCACTGAGGGGCTGCTGCTGCTGTCCTCTGCACCTCGTGACATACCAGACGATGCAATGCGCATCATTGAGAGGTTCATGATCCTGTTGTATGATCGAACCAACAAATGCACAGACATTGACAAGGCCAGGAAGAAACTCTTCGCAAGGAAGAACAATGTGCAGCTCATCCCTCCAACGAAGGCAGCTCTGGAGGAACATGTGAAGAGGGCAGTGTATCAAGGTGGACATGTGTGGGGTCAGATACTGCTGCCAGCACCAGAGCTCCCTCCACCAACCAACTGGGGTTGGTCAAGGACTGGAGAAGGACAGTACACACCTTACTGGAACAGGCTAACTGAGGCAGCTCACAGCTGCATTGAGCTGGTTTCTTGCAAGTGCAAGAAAGGGTGTGTGAGGCGCTGCAAGTGCAAAAAGGCTGCCCTTCAGTGCACAGCCCTCCGTGTGTGTGAAGGGGACTGCACAACAACTATGAGTCAACAACATATATGTACTTGTGGCAATGCTGAACTTGTTAGCATGACACTGTTTATGTACACGTATCTTCAGTACACCGAGCCTCAAATACTAGACCATGTAGCATGTCAGTATTATACCGAAGACATTTACAGAACCAAGACATTCTTTTCAAAGTATTGTGTTGAATCCAATATTTGCCTAGATAATTTCCAAATAAAATTATATAACAGACTGTGATAAATACTATAAAGTTGAAAATGGTACCATTGGATTCCTTGCCCCCCAAAACATACATTTAGATACCAGAATCAAGTCAATATCTGCATGACGTCCAGAGATAATAGCAAATGTAGATTTCAAGTGGCGGCCATTTTGAAATCCAATATGGCGGACATAAAGAGAGAATTTCAAGTGGCCCAATATCTGAAAATGTTCGCAACATATTAATGTACATTTGTGCCAAATTTGGTGCTTGTATCACAAAATGCACAACAGGTTTGCTATACTGCTACACTATTACACACGGCCTTTTAGAAGGCACTCCTTTCCACCCACGCACACCATATTACTCACACACGCGGTTTCTTTTACACACGGGGAATCGCTTACACACGCCATAACACTCACGCTATGCGTGCTTTTCAGCACGCATTTCGGCTGACTCGTACGTACGTACGTACACACACACACACACACACACACACACACACACACACACACACACACACACACACACACACACACACACACACACACACACACACACACACACAGGATTTGTGCCACGACAAGGGGTCCCGCAGTCTCCAAACCCCCCAAGCTCCACGTGCACCCGTCAACAGCAGTCGCCCCCTCTACCTCGTTTGGCACGACCGGACCCACCTGGTCGTGATCCGCTTCAAGGGAGCATAGCGTCTCCCTCCATTCCTGAAGGAGGCTATCTGGCTGCTTGCACCGGGTCATGACACATTCCCCGAGCTCCCCTCATTGCCCCTCGCGAAATCCATGTTCGCGTGCTCGTCTTTATCGTGTTGTCTCTCCTCTACTTTTTCTATCTTCCGCGTCTGTTATTTCTTTTAATTCCCGCGTCTCCCTTGTCTCTATGTGTCTCATACACGTCTCAGCCACCCCATTTAATTTTTCCCTCCGTGTCACCATCACCGTCACCTTCTCTGTCATGACTCTCGCCCAACACTTCTCCCGAATTATTTTGTCCTACCCCGCTTCCATTGCGGGCCGGACATCCGTTGCACTCCCTCCCAGCTCATTCGCTCCAACACGTGGTGCCGCCATTTTGAGCTCCGTCGTCCGTGTTTCGTTGCACACAAATGCCATTATGCCCGCGTGCAGGCTTTGCATATCGCTTCTGAATGCCTTCGTGTGCGCATCCATGCAATCCATCAGATCGGCCGCATTTTTTTTTTCCATTTCTGCCAGCAAAATTGTTACTAGCTGGCTCGTGCCAAGTGGCCTGTGGCAGTCGATTCGCCGTTATCAGGCGCGGATCCGCCGGGAACTGGGGAGGGATTTTGACGGAGGAGGGGAGGGGGGGTGTCATATACCGCGGCCTCCGCCGCTGCGCCCATTTCGAGTTCTGGGTTCGTTTGTGGGGGATGTTCAACCTGCATAACAGAGCTTTCGTCCTGGGCCATAGATTCTACATTAAAAAATATTCATCCCTGCCCTCGCTCATCTTGAAATGCCATCTTGCGTATCGGAACAAATTTTAAAGCTCGTAATTTAATGGAACCGGAGGGTCGCCTCACACACCCTGATCCAGTCCGTTAATTTTGTTGGAGGTGGGATGGATTCGAATCTCACTCCCGGACACCAGTGTTACGAATTCTCCGCCCGCCGGCGTGCAAACGACCGCGTTTCACCGAATCACGGCCGTACACCCACCAGACGAACAATTCAGTCACGGCTTTCCGGAACAACGCCGAAAACCAGCCACGGGTGTGTTCTTAACCACACCACAACCTAGTCCGCACTCTACCCGCACTACAGGGTCCGATTGCCAAATCTTTGATTTACCTAATTATTCGCGCGGGTAGATTACCGAGAGATTGTACCTCAACGGGACCGCTTGGAAACGAGCCGCTTAAGCAGCTCGCTTCCTTTTGGGATAACCGAGCGGTGTATTACTGTGCAGTCCCGTTGGACCCGATCACTTTACCGGCTATTTAAAACCAACCATATTCCGAGGGCAAGATGGCAGTTCAATTGGGGAAAGAGGACACAACGAGCAGGTTAAATTTAAACAAGCACATTTATTACACACGTATGCAGTCAGGTATTCATGCAAGAAAAGCACGTATTCAAGCATGCACATGGTGACTTCCATGGTAACTCACGTTACATTTGAAGATCATATGAGAATGTATCTAGTCCCCCACATCATTGCTAACAACTGCAATGATCCAGATTATTGGTCAGGCCAGCATTGATATTGAACCTATTCTGTGGTATGGTCTGATGATGAATGTCTTCAATGTGTGGTGTAGCATGGCCTTTTTAGGGATGGTAACTCGCGTTACAACAAATGGACATGGTCAAAAACAACTAAACTTTATTAACTGTTTCTCCTCAAACAGACATATGAATTACGGAGTGGCCAGTTACGTATAATGACTGAGGGTCCATACTTGAATTTTAGAAAGAATGAAAAGTGAACTGCAACATGCAACTTATATAACGATGAAAAAGTGAGTAACTCACGTTACACAGTAACTTATGTTACAGTTTATAGATGACTGCTATGTACTTTAGGATAGAATCTGATCATTGTTTTGTTACCAATAGGTCGAGCTCACTCAAACGGGCCAGAACCTGGGGATGTTTCCCAACAGATATATTAAAAAAATATAGCATATGGTTCACTTAATTTTTTTCAACCAGTGTCCACTTTTACATGGAAGTACCCACATAGGCAATTATACAGCCAACAAAAACAATGCAAAGGAACTACGACCGTTTATTTATTCTTTAGTCACATACACAGTTCTACTTAAGACTCGGCGCCACAACTTTCATACAAAGAAAAGCAAGGAAAAACCCCTCAAAGACAAGGGGGTAGACTGGACCTCTCGGGGTCTTTATGACCTGGAGCTTTGAGGATCGAAGGAGGATCGAACCCTAACATGATAAACACACATATTGTACATGATATACACACATATTGTACATGATATACACACATATTGTACACGACATTTTGTACATGATATACACATTATACACGAGATGTTGTACATGATATAGATACATATTATACGCGACATGTTTGTACATGATATTGTTACGGATTTCCGCCCGCCGGCGTGCGAACAACCGCGTTTAGCCAATGGCGGCCGTCTCGCCCACCGAATGGACAATCCAGTCGCGGCTTTCCGGATCAACGCCGAAAACCAGCCACGGGTGTGCTTTTAACCACACCACAACCTGGTCCGTACTCTACCTGCGCTACAGGGTCAATTGCCGAATTGTCGATATACCTAATTAATCATGCGGGTAGATTACCGAGAGATTGTACCTCAACGGGGCCGCTGGGACACGAGCCGCTAAAGGCAGCTCGCTCCGTTTGGGATAACCGAGCGGGGTGTTATCGCGACCCCCGTTGGACCCAATCGCTTTACCGGCTATTTAAAAACCAACTATATTCCGAGTGCAAGATGGCAACTCAATTAAGGAAAATACGCAACGAACGGGGTACATTTAAACAAGCACATTTATTTACTAACATAAGCACGTTATCAGAGTATGTATCAATCAAGCAATTTGTCAAAGCAATGCATGTAATACAAGCAATACGAAGAATGGGGGTAGGGACGAGACGCGAGCAAGACAAAGAGCAGCAACCGTCTATTTATTATGTACATGCGCTTAACAATTCTACTTAGCGGACAAGGCGCCACAACGTTCATTCAAAAGCAAAGAAAAACCCCAGGACAGACGAGGGGCAGACTGGACCCCTTGGGGTCTTTATTGATACGGAGCCGTGTAGACCGCAGAGGCTCCGCGAGACCGGGCTGGTAACCTTCACCTCACTGGGGCGACCCGCGACCTCCCGTCTCCATGACCCATGGTAAAGGCCCAGTCATGCCTTGGCATTTTAGCCAGCTTATGCCGATTTTTGGAAAATTTGTCTAAAACGCTGGTACACGTCGAATACGTGATGGGTAAGTTTTGATAACATTGAGAGCATGCTGAAAAACACTGCCATACGTCGTTGTACGCTGGCTTTAAACGTTGTACTTTTCGGTTGTCCTCAACTTTTCCATGCTTGAAATTTTAAGACTTATGCCAGCGTATGACTCACACGTTCCGCATAACACTGACCATAAGTTGTAGGCACGTCACGCGATCGTTGACACACGTTACTTGTAAGTTACTCATAAGTCGAAACACGTCGAGGTAATGTTTAGCGTACCCGAAACTTATTTCTAACCTATGAGTAACGTGTTGTACTCACGTTACGCGATCGGTGACAGATCGACACACGTTACTTGAAAGGTGCTCATAAGTCGAAACACATCAAGGTAATGGTTAGAGTCAGTGTTCCAGACTCCCTGGTTGTATTTTTTCTTTTTTTTTCTTCCTTCTTTCGGTATGATGATGATTTTGACACTTCGATTTCTCGTGCGGTTATAATATAATATAATTAATAGGCTGCCGCTCAATGATTTAAATCATAACCGCACTGTACACTGAACACCGTCATACCGAAGAAAAAAAACCGGGAGTCTGGAACACTGACGCTAACCATTACCTTGACGTGTTTCGACTTGTGAGTACCTTTCAAGTAACGTGTGTCGATGTGTGTCAATGATCGCATATTGTGCATACAAACTTATTTCCATCGCATGCGGAGCGCGTGTCGTTCGGCAAGTACGTCGTAAAAATTTCAACATGTTTAAAATTACAAGACGTACTCCACTTCCTACGACGTTATGATAGCGTACTTTAGCGTTCTATTCATGCATACCAAACTTAACCATACCGTATTCGACGTGCACCAGCGTTTTAGACGCACTTTTCAGAGGTCGGCATACGCTGGCAAGATCGCCAAGGTGTGACTGCGATGTTGACACTTCCATTTCTGCGGCGGTTATGATTTGAATCGTTGTGCGGCAACCTTTTCATAACCTACGCCACGTCATCGTCGGCGATGCGTGCAGCGCGCTATGCATAAGTTAGACTATTGTTGGGCATAGGTTGTGACGGCCGACAACAGGTTCAGCATTCGTTGGTATAAGTTATCTATAACACAACGAAACGTTCAAAGTCCATTACTAATACGTTGTGCATAAGACCAAGTCGTTATGAATACGTCCGAATCTTAAAAAAAACATCAAAAGTTCAACGTAAGCCAGCGTTTTACATACATTTTAATACGTTGCCATTGCTGGCAAAAACGTCAAGGTGTGACTGGGCCTTAAGGCACGGCTCGGCAGGCCACGAGCCTTGGCCCCGCTGCGCTCTCTCCTCCTTTCCACACGCCTCCACAACCTCCCACAGCCGACGACTCAGAGAGCAACCGCGAGTGAGAGACACTCAGGAAGAGAGAGACCGACTCGACTGACAGGGAGCGAGCGACCACGGCCTCCAGACCTCAGACAGCCAGACCTCCAGACTTTGACCCAGGCAGAGAGTGACCACGACCTGCAGACTTCGACCGCGCATGCAGCGCGCTCGTTTTATAGCCACGGCGCCTCCCCCCCCTTCTCGGCACGCAAGGGGGGGGGGAAATTCCAGGAGAGATCGGGCCTGGCTCTTTTGGTTTAATCACTGCCTCCCCGCGTCTCTTCCGCACGTGTTTTTCATTGGGGGGGGGGGTTGGGGAGGGGGTGAGGCCGTCATATCCGTTCTCTCCCGACGAATGTCAGACTTCTCGCAACCCTGCTGAGGTGGCAACGTGGTGGTGGTTACGGTGGCTGTTGTAATGGTCGCGTGGCTGGCGTTTTGTGGTGGTCGTGAGGGTGGTGTGGTTGGGCGCTTGTGGTTAAGGTGGTTGTGTGAAGGCGGTGGTGGAGAAGATGTTGGTGGTGGCGGTGATTGTTGTGAAGTGGTTGATGAGCAATGTTGGAGGTGGTGGCTGTGAGCGGTTGGTCCAAAATAACGATAGTAAAAGAAAATCGGCTGACTCAAAGATCACAGCCCTGATCACACGAATAAATCCCATGAGACAACGGTGGGGAAATCTATCTGAACACAGACTGACCAGCATAACTGATCAAAGGACCTCGATGGTGCTCTGTGAATTTCCACAACCGTAACAATATACACATTATATACGACATGTTGTACATGATATACACACATATACAGGACATGCTGTACATTATATCTCTATTATAATACCAAGCTTGCACACTAAAAGCTCAGCTTGCCGTCACACGATCCCTATGAAATTGCTGTGGCACTTAGCGGACATGCCGACAATGTTTGGGAATTCTTGGCGTTCCATAGTACCACTTGCATTTTGCACAATGCGCATTTTTGTCACTTCCTGTGTACGGTCTGTAGTTTGCTTCCAGCTATGTTGTACTGCGTGTGCACGGGTATCGCTAGTACACAAATTACATGCGCGGCACGCTGTACGTGTTGCGTGCACACGCGCGGCACGCTGTACGTGTTGCGTGCACACGCGCGGCACGCTGTACGTGTTGCGTGCACACGCGCGGCACGCTGTACGTGTTGCGTGCACACGCGCGGCACGCTGTACGTGTTGCGTGCACACGCGCGGCACCCTGTACGTGTTGCGTGCACACGCGCGGCACCCTGTACGTGTTGCGTGCACACGCGCGGCACCCTGTACGTGTTGCGTGCACACGCGCGGCACCCTGTACGTGTTGCGTGCACACGCGCGGCACCCTGTACGTGTTGCGTGCACACGCGCGGCACCCTGTACGTGTTGCGTGCACACGCGCGGCACCCTGTACGTGTTGCGTGCACACGCGCGGCACCCTGTACGTGTTGCGTGCACACGCGCGGCACCCTGTACGTGTTGCGTGCACACGCGCGGCACCCTGTACGTGTTGCGTGCACACGCGCGGCACCCTGTACGTGTTGCGTGCACACGCGCGGCACCCTGTACGTGTTGCGTGCACACGCGCGGCACCCTGTACGTGTTGCGTGCACACGCGCGGCACCCTGTACGTGTTGCGTGCACACGCGCGGCACCCTGTACGTGTTGCGTGCACACGCGCGGCACCCTGTACGTGTTGCGTGCACACGCGCGGCACCCTGTACGTGTTGCGTGCACACGCGCGGCACCCTGTACGTGTTGCGTGCACACGCGCGGCACCCTGTACGTGTTGCGTGCACACGCGCGGCACCCTGTACGTGTTGCGTGCACACGCGCGGCACCCTGTACGTGTTGCGTGCACACGCGCGGCACCCTGTACGTGTTGCGTGCACACGCGCGGCACCCTGTACGTGTTGCGTGCACACGCGCGGCACCCTGTACGTGTTGCGTGCACACGCGCGGCACCCTGTACGTGTTGCGTGCACACGCGCGGCACCCTGTACGTGTTGCGTGCACACGCGCGGCACCCTGTACGTGTTGCGTGCACACGCGCGGCACCCTGTACGTGTTGCGTGCACACGCGCGGCACCCTGTACGTGTTGCGTGCACACGCGCGGCACCCTGTACGTGTTGCGTGCACACGCGCGGCACGCTGTACGTGTTGCGTGCACACGCGCGGCACGCTGTACGTGTTGCGTGCACACGCGCGGCACGCTGTACGTGTTGCGTGCACACGCGCGGCACGCTGTACGTGTTGCGTGCACACGCGCGGCACGCTGTACGTGTTGCGTGCACACGCGCGGCACGCTGTACGTGTTGCGTGCACACGCGCGGCACGCTGTACGTGTTGCGTGCACACGCGCGGCACGCTGTACGTGTTGCGTGCACACGCGCGGCACGCTGTACGTGTTGCGTGCACACGCGCGGCACGCTGTACGTGTTGCGTGCACACGCGCGGCACGCTGTACGTGTTGCGTGCACACGCGCGGCACGCTGTACGTGTTGCGTGCACACGCGCGGCACGCTGTACGTGTTGCGTGCACACGCGCGGCACGCTGTACGTGTTGCGTGCACACGCGCGGCACGCTGTACGTGTTGCGTGCACACGCGCGGCACGCTGTACGTGTTGCGTGCACACGCGCGGCACGCTGTACGTGTTGCGTGCACACGCGCGGCACGCTGTACGTGTTGCGTGCACACGCGCGGCACGCTGTACGTGTTGCGTGCACACGCGCGGCACGCTGTACGTGTTGCGTGCACACGCGCGGCACGCTGTACGTGTTGCGTGCACACGCGCGGCACGCTGTACGTGTTGCGTGCACACGCGCGGCACGCTGTACGTGTTGCGTGCACACGCGCGGCACGCTGTACGTGTTGCGTGCACACGCGCGGCACGCTGTACGTGTTGCGTGCACACGCGCGGCACGCTGTACGTGTTGCGTGCACACGCGCGGCACGCTGTACGTGTTGCGTGCACACGCGCGGCACGCTGTACGTGTTGCGTGCACACGCGCGGCACGCTGTACGTGTTGCGTGCACACGCGCGGCACGCTGTACGTGTTGCGTGCACACGCGCGGCACGCTGTACGTGTTGCGTGCACACGCGCGGCACGCTGTACGTGTTGCGTGCACACGCGCGGCACGCTGTACGTGTTGCGTGCACACGCGCGGCACGCTGTACGTGTTGCGTGCACACGCGCGGCACGCTGTACGTGTTGCGTGCACACGCGCGGCACGCTGTACGTGTTGCGTGCACACGCGCGGCACGCTGTACGTGTTGCGTGCACACGCGCGGCACGCTGTACGTGTTGCGTGCACACGCGCGGCACGCTGTACGTGTTGCGTGCACACGCGCGGCATGTTACGTGCACACGCGCGACATGTTACGTGCACACGTGACATGTTATATACACACGTGACATGTTATATACACACGTGACATGTTATATACACATGTGACATGTTGTACATGTTATATACACATTATATGCGACATATTGCACATGTTATACACACTTTTTATACACGTTATATACACACATTATACGACATGCACATGCTATATACACATATGTGGCATGTTGTCCATGTTATGCACACTTATTCACGACATGTTTCACATGTTATATACACATGTGACATGTTGTATACACATGTGACATGCTGTATACACATGTGACATGTTGTACATGTTATATACACATTATATGCGACATATTGCACATGTTATACACACTTATTCACATGTTTTATGCACATAGGTGGCATGTTGTCCATGTTATGCACACTTATGATACACATGTTGCACATGTTATACACACATGTGACATGTTGTACATGTTATATACACATTATATGCGACATATTGCAGATGTTATACACACTTATTATACGACATGCACGTTATACACACTTATTATACACACATTATACGACATTCACATGTTATACACACTTATTCACATGTTTTATGCACATATGTGGCATGTTGTCCATGTTATGCACACTTATGATACACATGTTGTACATGTTATACACACTTATTCACGACATGTTGCACATGTTATATACAAACATATTGATATGTGATCATACACATATTATAGACACAAATATCACATACACACACACACTTCAGATGCCACCTCGCATGAGATATAAATGTTGAGGACTACGATCAAAGAATGTTGCAGCTTTTATATTAATGCACTGAAAAATTAAAATGCTAAAATTAATTATCGAGAATCAAACAATAGTGGCGAGACGATTGCATTTACAAACATTATGGATTCAGCAAGCCACAATATCTTCCCAGAAATTTAATGTCTCCAATTGCTGCAATTAACCATTCACTTACCTTCACTAGTATTTCCTTTTCTCTTCTGGAAAAGAAAACCTGACATAGCTGGCAACTTAAACAAGCACCAGGCACATGCAGCTAACACGGAAAAGCAGAGCGTGGTATGTATGTTTCACACAGATAGTTGGAGGAAATTCACCACACCCTGTTGCATCAAGCCTGGTCCACCCAAAAATGATCAATCCTGAAAGCAGACAAAACACAAACTAAAAGAGATAACCTTCCATCTCCTTTCAATTTGACTGCTCTTCTTCATGGACATACCAAGACTCTGAAGACAAAAGGAATATGGTCTGGTCATCATGAACAACCCAGGTGCAATGCAATCTTTTTATGCACCTGAATATAGATGGTTGAAACGGATCCTGAACACAAAACAGGGTTAACTAGAGGGGGATCACTCGGTAGAGTGCAAAACCTCTGCCGCCAATACTGCTGGGTCACTTAAGTGAACCTGATATCCTATTCATTGTCGGTCAAAACGGATCAGACTCTACTGAACCACGATTGAATAAACTAAACTAGATTGACGCGTATGTAGAAATGCCAGAAAAAGAAAATCGAAATTTTTTTGAAAAAAAAGTTGCAAAATTTTTTTTCTCTAACAAATTTTTTTTGGGGGGTTGGAAATCACTTAAAACATGTAGAAATGCAAAAAAAAAAAATTCAAATATTTTTCAAATAAAATCGAAATTTTTTTGAAAAAAGTTGCAAAATTTTAAGGTTTTTTTTGGACCAAGTCCAAAATCTAATGGCATGATCCTTGGACCATACCTAATCCCCCCACCAAGTTTCGTCGAAATCCGTCCAGGAGTTTTTCCGTAATACTGTTCACAAACAAACAGACAGGTGAAAACAGTAACCTCCATCCATCTTCGATGGCAGAGGTTAAGGCCTGGTCACACCTTGACGTTTTAGCTAGCGATGGCAACGTATTAAAATGTTTTTTGATGTTTTTTTTTAAAGATTCGGACGTATTCATAGCGACTTGGTCTTATGTATAATGCATTGGTAACGGACACAGAACGTTTCGTTGTGTTATGGATAACTTATACCAACGAATGCTGAACCTGTCGGCCTACACAACCGATGCCCAACGTTAGTCCAACTTAGGCATAGCGCGTTGCACGCATCGCCGACGATGTCGTGACGTTGCCTATTAAAAGGTTGACGCACAACGATTCGAATCATAACTGCCGTAGAAATGGAAGTGTCAACATCGCGGTCACACCTTGGCGATCTTGCCAACGTATGCCGACCTAAGAAAAATGTGTCTAAAACGTTGGGGCACGTCAAATACGGTATGAGTAAGTTTGGTATACGTGAGTACAACGCTAAAGTACGCTATCATGCGTCGTAGTAAGTAGAGTACGTCAAGAAATTTTAAACATGTTCAAAATTTTACGACGTACGACACACGTTCCGCATGCGATGGGGATAAGTTTTACACACGATATGTGAACGCTTACACACGTCCACAAAGGCTACTTATAAGCTACTCATAAGTCGAAACACGTCGCGGTAATGTCTTTTTTACGCGAAACTTATTTCTAACTTATGTTTGACGTGCTTTGAACCAATTCTTTACGTAGTCCCAACACACATCGACGTATGTAGACGTATTCCAATGACGTCTTCCGGTCGACCAAAAAAAATTAAATGAACCTGTTTCTAGCTTACAACTGCCATATAAAGACGTGTTCCCAGCGGTTTTGGGAATTGGTATATAAAAATGCTGCTCATAAAAGGGGAACCCAACAGTGTTTTCGAGTCCTTTTTTGAGTCGATGTCCATGTCAGCAGTAACAGTATCAGTATCAGTATCAGTATTAGTTTGTTCATGTTGGCAGTAGTAGGTGAGTGTGAGGGGGAGGGTGTGGGTTATGATGGATCATCCTTGCGTTTAACGATTTAAATGATAAACTCCACGATTTAAATGGTTGCATCTCCACTCTTGAAAGTAGACGCTTGTGCTCAACAATTGGATTTTTTTTTACACCCAACGACTTTTAAACGGTACCACTCAGCTATTTTCATTGTTTACAATGAACGATTTAAATTGCTGTCACTCGCCTTTGTTTTTTGACGCTGGCGCTCGGAAATTTCAATCGTTTCTATTGAACGTGCTAAATCGCTCAAACTCCACTATTGAAAGTAGACGCTTGCGCTCAACAATTGGATTTTTTTTTTTTTACACTCAATGACTTTTAAACGGTACCACTCAACTATTTTCATTGTTTACAATGAACGATTTTAATTGCTGTCACTCGCCTTTGTTTTTTGACGCTGGGGTTTGGAAATTTGAAGCGTTTCTTCTGAATGTGTTAAAACGCTCAAACTCGACTATTTTAAATAGATGTTGCCGATGGACAATTGGAATCATAGCCAAGCTAGACATCGAAGTGTGAACATCCTCGTCATGCCCAAGAAAAGTTTGAAGAATGCTGCAAATAAGTGTCCTGGCCGTGGCCGTGGATGCTGACGCAAGGACGATCCATTATACCGACGTCTTTCAGCCTATGAGTAACTTAAAAGTAACGTCTGTCGACGTGTGGCAACGATCGCGTAACGTGCCAACAACACGTTAATCATAGGTTAGAAATAAGTTTCGGGTACGCTAAACATTACCTCGGCGTGTCTCAACTTATGATTAACTTACAAGTAGCATGTGTTGACGTCTGTCAACGATCGCAGACCATGCATACAACTTGTGGCCAGCGTAGCGGAACGTGTGAGTCATACGCCGGCATACGTCGTGAAATTTCAAGCATGAAAAAATTTGAGGACAACCAAAAAGTACAACGTTTAAAGCCAACGTACAACGACGTATGGCAGTGTTTTTCAGCGTGCTCTCAATGTTATCAAAACTTACCCATAACGTATTCAACGTGTGCCAACGTTT
>NC_140966.1:14719707-14762207 GCF_056783735.1 Eptatretus burgeri
TTTAATAACCTACCTAAAAAAAACATTGCAACGCACACCTTTGATTCTCCTACTAGACAAAAGGGACCTGTCTTCACATGTACTTAATGGAATAACTGACTTTTTGGACATCTGTACGTTTGAATGCATATGGTTTCCAGATTCGTAACAATTTATATGGATATATATAGATACAGCTCTGGGAAAAAAATAAGGGACCACTCCAAAAAAAATTTCAGTCAGCATCTCTACATGTATGGCAGCCATTCCATTCCAGTGTCTGTTGAATTCTAACACAGGCACACCTCATTCTACTTAGTGAGGAACTGATGAGGTGATCACCTGAACCGAATATTATTTAACAAGGAAAAGTATAAAAACCACTGCTGTGTTCATCACCATCCTCTTGCAATAGGACCAGCTGGATGGCAAAAACCATGCTCGTTGTCCCTCAAAATTAATTGGAATCAAAAAAAATAACTATTGGCCATGCCAAAAGAGTTGAAAAGAAAACTTTTGAGTGAGGAAAAGAAGGGTTCAATTCTGGCTTTATAGTCAGGCAGCATCTTGCACAAAATAAAGTCCCGTGGGATTTTTGGTATGAAAGCAAACCACCATGCTGGACTCTTCAAATATATATATATATATATATATATATATATATATATATATATATATATATATATATATATATATATATATATATATATATATATATATGCCCCGGTTAGAATAGGTGTACCATATCCCTGTGTGTCGTAAGAGGCGACCAGGGTTGCGTCAGGAAGGGCATCCAGCGTAAAAACCTATGCCAAATCATTATGCGGACAAAAAAACGAATTTCCATACCGGATCGGTCGATGCCTGGGTTACCAACGACCGCCACCGGTACTGGTGGTCAGCAGGGTACCAGTGGAAATTGTGCTACTGCTGGGCGAAGGAGGAGAAGGAGACGGGAAGGCGAGTCCGGAGGCAGTGGGAGAGGGGGAAGAGTAGAAGTGTGGAGGTGAGAGTTAGAACTGTGAATGTTGGGATGATGACTGGCAAAGGGCGAGAGTTGGCTGATATGATGGAGAGAAGAAAGGTGGACATACTGTGTGTACAAGAGACCAAGTGGATGGGGAGTAAGGCGAGGAGCATTGGAGGTGGTTTCAAACTGTTCTACCATGGTGTGGATGGGAGGAGAAATGGTGTCGGGATAATCCTGAAGGAAGATCATGTCAAGAGGGTATTGGAGGTGAGGAGGGTGTCTGACCGAGTGATGAGTGTGAAGTTGGAAATTGAAGGGGTGATGATGAATGTCATCAGTGCATATGCCCCACATATGGGGTGTGAGATGGAATATAAAGAAGATTTCTGGAGTGAGTTAGATGAAGTGGTGGAGAGTGTATCCAAGGATGAAAGAGTGGTGATTGGAGCAGATTTCAATGGACATGTTGGGGAAGGGAATAAAGAGGATGAGGAGGTGATGGGGAGGTACGGTCTCAACAAGAGAAATGTGGAAGGGCAAATGGTGGTAGAGTTTGCAAAAAGAATGGAAATGGCAGTGGTAAACACGTATTTCAAGAAGAAGGAGGAACACAGGGTGACATACAAGAGTGGAGGAAAGTGCACACAGGTGGATTACATCTTAAGTAGGAGATGCAACCTGAAAGAGATTAGTGACTGTAAGGTTGTGGCAGGGGAGAGTGTAGCTCGACAGCATCGATTGGTGGTCTGTAGGATGACTTTCGAGGTGAGGTTGAGGAAGAGAGTGAGGGCTGAACCAAGGACCAGATGGTGGAAGCTGAAGGAGGAAGACTGTTGCGTGAAATTTAGGGAGGAGGTGAGACAGGCGCTGGATGGTGGTAAAGATGGGTGGGATGATTGGGCAACGACAGCAGAAGTTGTGAGGGAGATAGCTCGGAAGGATCTGTGAGCAGCAATATGGGTTTATGCCAGGAAAGAGCACCACTGATGCGATGTTTGCTTTGAGAATGTTGATGGAGAAGTATAGGGAAGGCCAGAAAGAGTTACATTGTGTGTTTGTGGATTTAGAGAAAGCTTATGATAGGGTGCCAAGAGAGGAGTTGTGGCATTGTATGAGGAAGTCGGGAGTGGGGGAGAAGTATGTGAGGATCGTGCAGGATATGTATGAGGACAGTGTGACAGCGGTGAGGTGTGCGGTAGGAATGACGGACCGGTTTAAGGTTAAAGTGGGATTGCACCAAGGATCGACTCTGAGCCCTTTCCTGTTTGCAATGGTGATGGACAGGTTGACGGACGAGATCAGACTGGAGTCTCCATGGACCATGATGTTCGCGGATGACATCATGATCTGTAGGGAGAGTAGGGAGCAGGCTGAATCGAGCCTTGAGAGGTGGAGGTACGCACTGGAGAGAAGGGGAATGTTAGTCAGTAGGAGTAAGACGGAGTACATGTGCGTAAATGAGAGGGAGGGTGGTGGTATGGTGCAGTTGCAAGGAGTTGAGGTGGGGAAGGTGGATTGGTTTAAATACTTGGGATCAACTCTCCAAAGTAACGCAGAGTGTGGGAGAGAAGTGAAAAGAGAGTGCAGGCAGGATGGAGTGGGTGGAGAAGAGTTGCAGGAGTGATTTGTGACAGAAGGGTAGCTGCAAGAGTGAAGGGGAAAGTATACAAGACGGTAGTGAGACCAGCTATGTTGTATGGTTTGGAGGCGGTGGCACTAACAAAAAGACAGGAAGCGGAGCTGGAGGTGGCAGAGTTAAAGATGCTGCGATTCTCGTTGGGAGTGACGAGGATGGACAGGATAAGAAATGAGTGTATTAGAGGGACAGCGCAGGTAGGACGGTTTGGAGACAAAGTGAGAGAGGCGAGATTGAGATGGTTTGGACATGTGCACAGGAGGGAAACGGAGTATATCGGGAGAAGGATGTTGAAGATGGAGCCGCCAGGCAGGAGGAGAAGAGGAAGGCCAAAGAAGAGGTTCATGGATGCGGTGAGGGCGGACATGCGGGTGGTTGGAGTGTCAATGGAAGATGTGGAGGATAGAGCAAAATGGAGACAGTTGGTCCGCTAGGCGATTTCTAGCGGGAGCAAGCCGAAAGAGGAAGAAGATATATATATATATATATATATATATATATATATATATATATATATATATATATATATATATATATATATATATATATATATATATACACACACATACACAGCACGCACGCACGCACGCACACACGCACGCACACACGCACGCTGCAAAAGTAGGTATACAGTAAAGACTGTACTTTTATTCATTACTGTATACCTACTTTTGCAGCCCCCTGTATATACACAGTGGATTTAAGTGAGTTTATCTGGGATAACAGGGTGGATTAAAGCGAGTTTATCCGGGACAACAGAGTGGATTAAAGTGTGTTTATCCGGGATAACAGAGTGGATTTGAGCATGTTTATCTGGGATAACAGTGGATTTAAGTGTGTTTATCTGGGATAACAGAGTGGATTAAAGCGTGTTTATGAGGAATAACAGAGTGGATTAAAGCGTGTTTATCCGGGATTATAAAGGGGATTAAAGCGTGTTTATCTGGGATAACAGAGTGGATTTGAGCATGTTTATCTGGGATAACAGTGGATTTAAGTGTGTTTATCTGGGATAACAGAGTGGATTAAAGCGTGTTTATCCGGGATTATAAAGGGGATTAAAGCGTGTTTATCTGGGATAACAGAGTGGATTAAAGCGTGTTTATGAGGAATAACAGAGTGGATTAAAGCGTGTTTATCCGGGATTATAAAGGGGATTAAAGCGTGTTTATCTGGGATAACAGAGTGGATTTGAGCATGTTTATCTGGGATAACAGTGGATTTATGTGTGTTTATCTGGGATAACAGAGTGGATTAAAGAGTGTTTATCCGGGATTATAAAGGGGATTAAAGCGTGTTTATCTGGGATAACAGAGTGGATTTGAGCATGTTTATCTGGGATAACAGTGGATTTAAGTGTGTTTATCTGGGATAACAGAGTGGATTAAAGCGTGTTTATGAGGAATAACAGAGTGGATTAAAGCGTGTTTATCAGGGATAACAAAGTGGATTCAGACCTTCCTTGGATCTCTTCTTTCGGACCAACGTCCCTCCAATCTTTTCCAGGAAAGTCTCTTCCTTCTTTCCTTTGGAGTTCTGTCCATCGGGAGAGCGCGGTGGAGACGAAGTCATGACTGTAATCCGTATCGCTATTATTTTCGTCACGAGGTGGATTAAAACGATTTCACAAACGAAAAGCAAAAAAACTGCTAATTGTTCACTCTTGGCGAAGTGGTCACGCCGTGACTCCGTGACTCGGATGTAGAAACTCGCGCTGTCCCTCTTGGCGAAGCGATATAACAGAGTTCCGTGACCCGGATGTAGAAACTCTCGCAGTCCCCCATTGGCGAAGCGATATAACAGAGTCCGTGACCCGGATGTAGAAACTCTCGCAGTCCCCCATTGGCGAAGCGATATAACAGAGTCCGTGATCCGGATGTAGAAACTCGCGCTGTATCTCTTGGCGAAGCGATTACAGAGTGCCATGATTTCGTGACCGTATGCAATGTATCGTGATCCAAACTATATACACCGCATGAATGCAGAAATATTTTATCGAAAACGAATCTTGACATCGCTGTGACTTTCACGCGTCATCAAGCCTTTCTGTGGTAGTTTTATAAAGTTAAACCGTAAAAACTGCCTCATTGAGCGAGACAGACGGCTCATAACCACGCCCACATGCGGAGGCGGGGCAACATAGGCCCCGCCTTCTCAATCTCCTCCCACACCACCGACCAGGGAGAGCACGTCCCGCAAAACTGCTTCTGGTGATGATTTTTGACTTATAAGTGTTTTAAATCTCTGCTCAGCATTTTATATCGACCGTACGAGTGTTAAAAAAAATGTCAAAACGGTTTTATCTCCGATTATTTTGCCATGTTCTCGTTGTAATTGTAACAAAGCGATTAGAAGTTGTATTATTTATTTATTATTATTATTGAATGAGGAAATGTAAGTATTGTGTTGCAATATCGTTTATGAGTACGACTTTGACGGTTCGGTGCCATCTGCAATGAATACACGTTCCGCTTTGCCATTCTGGTGGCTGGACACCATTATGGGGTCGAATTACACATCAACGAGACATCAGTTTGGTTATGGTGTGAAAAGGCACTTCTCCACACCCACTAAGGAATGGTGTCAGGGACCTGTCATGGGGTCAGGGACCTGTCATGGTGTCAGGGACCTGTCATGGTGTAAGGGTCCTGTCATGGTGTCAGGGTCCTGTCATGGGGCCAGGGTCCTGTCATGGTGTCAGGGTCCTGTCATGGGGCCAGGGACCTGTCATGGTGTCAGGGACCTGTCATGGGGCCAGGGACCTGTCATGGGGCCAGGGACCTGTCATGGGGCCAGGGACCTGTCATGGGGCCAGGGACCTGTCATGGGGCCAGGGACCTGTCATGGGGTCAGGGACCTGTCATGGGGCCAGGGTCCTGTCATGGGGCCAGGGTCCTGTCATGGTGTCAGGGACCTGTCATGGGGTCAGGGACCTGTCATGGTGTCAGGGACCTGTCATGGTGTCAGGGTCCTGTCATGGTGTCAGGGTCCTGTCATGGTGTCAGGGTCCTGTCATGGTGTCAGGGTCCTGTCATGGGGCCAGGGTCCTGTCATGGTGTCAGGTTCCTGTCATGGGGCCAGGGTCCTGTCATGGTGTCAGGGACCTGTCATGGTGTCAGGGTCCTGTCATGGGGTCAGGGTCCTGTCATGGGGTCAGGGACCTGTCATGGTGTCAGGGACCTGTCATGGTGTCAGGGTCCTGTCATGGTGTCAGGGTCCTGTCATGGTGTCAGGGTCCTGTCATGGGGCCAGGGTCCTGTCATGGTGTCAGGTTCCTGTCATGGGGCCAGGGTCCTGTCATGGTGTCAGGGACCTGTCATGGGGTCAGGGTCCTGTCATGGGGTCAGGGACCTCTCATGGGGTCAGGGACCTCTCATGGGGTCAGGGACCTCTCATGGGGTCAGGGACCTCTCATGGGGTCAGGGACCTGTCATGGTGTCAAGAAGTCGATCGAATACAGTTCACCGTGCTTGGAAGTTAACCATTCCACTTTGAATGGTAACTTAGTGTTGGTTGTGGCACAATGAGTTAGATTGTTTGAGACATTGTATACGGTCTTGGCATCATTATTTCCAGTAAATGTTTTCACCTTCTGTTTGTGTCATGCCATGCTATTCCCCTGAACCCCATTTTAAATGCCATTAACTGTGGCTCTGTCGGGCGTTTAAAAAAAAATAAATCAGACATCGAGCAGTCTGCATGCTGACAACTGGTCTCTTCAAGTGGCTCATGTTGTTGCAAGGTGCCCTTTGTGTGTTTGTTTTGCAGGCTTCCACTGGCGCTGATTTCCTGAGACATGATGAAAGATATGCCATTTGATTTTAAAGTCCTTACCTTGAACTGCTGGTAAATGATTAATTCCCTCCATCTTACTTCCAATGATTTTATGAACCATGGTTCAACACTCGATCTAAAGAGTTCTAACGCATGCTGGTGGTTTGGTTTGGTCTGGTGTGGTTTATTTATTTTTTTAGTGTGTTGTAAATGGTGTGTGCATGCAGGGGTATTCGTTATCTGAGCAAACTGTGCAGTAAAAGGTACAAATGCATCAGCCAGAAACTCGGTGACGCGTCTCATGATGTTGCCCTCCTGGAAGAGGTACGTTCCGTTTTTATTATGTATGCCTTTCCATTTATTATTTAGCATTTTATAGACTACAGTCGCATCTTGACATTGCTTTTAGTTATTACTAGCAGGGGTATCCAGCATTGCCTGGTACTGTTCTAATCCTGTTGGCATTTTGAAGAAATCAATTTTTTGTTTTGTTGTGGGGGCCAAAAACACTTCTCTACACCCACTAAGGAATGGGGTCAGGGATCATTTAATATTACCTTTCACATAGCTACAAAGGCTTCGGCACTACAGAGATTTTTTTTTTAAACAGAAAAATCCCCAAAAGTATTTTAAAATTTTCCCCCTAAAACACTCCCCAGTACTCACTGATGAACCTCGGAAAGTTTGACGAAGATCCGTTTGGCCATCTTTGAGAAAAGTAGATTATGCATCGTTAAGTGGGGAGATAAAGACTTGATGAATGAAGAAATTCAAGGCCAAGTAGCAAATGTATTTCAATTGAATATTTAGGCGTCCATTATTTCTGTGGGTAGTGTGGTCACCTTGGTATTGGCCGTTCTGGTACAATTTCAGCAAGCATCGTACAGCATGGCAAGTTTTGGAGCGAATGACAGTTTGGCTGTCTTACATTTAATTGTGTGAATGTTCAATATTTTGCAGGGTCTTTCTCATCAAAGTGCATTAGATATTTTTAGATCCTCGTGGAGGATCTCTAAGTCTTACTCATGTTGTTGTTCTTCATCTTCTTCTTGTGGACTTTTTTGTTTCACAGCCTACAATTTTCATCGAAACTTCCTGAAACTTGGTGTATATATGTAAAAATACCCTGCGCAGACAGTAACCATCTCTGATTTTGAAAATTCCTCCTAGAAAAAAAAGTTATGACGTCAAAATATCTCCGCTAATAGAAATCGCCGAAAAACTTATCCCCGAAACTAGGCAAGCTTGTTGAATTCTGTTTGCAGAAAATCGAACAGGGCATTAGCAGAGATGAATTACCGCACATATGATACATCACTATGATGTCATCAATTTTTATGACGTCATTCCTATTTTTTGACTTTTTGTTTCACAACCCAGAGTTTTCATCGGATCTTCGTGAAACTTGCCATGTATATGCAGAAAGCCCACGCGCAGGCAGTAACCATCTCCGATTTTGGAAATTTTTCCTAGAAAAAAGTTGACGTCATAATATCGCCGCTAACGGAAATAGCCTATACCATTATCTCCGAAATTTGGCAAGCTGTTTGAATTTTGTTTGCTGGAATCAAGCCGGGCATTAGCACAGATTTATCGCAAACCTGATACATCACAATGACATCATATTCGTTTTGATGACGTCATCATTAAGAGGACGAGGCTCTTTGCTCATTAACCTCCACCATCGAAGATGGACGGAGGTTACTTTTTTCACCCCTGTCTGTTTGTTTGTTTGTGAACAGTATTACGGATTTCGACGAAACTTGGTGGGGGGATTAGGTATGGTCCAAGGATCATGCCATTAGGTTTTGAACTTGGTCCAAAGTCCAATATGGCCGCTATTGAATTTTTGTTTTTGCATTTCTACATGTTTTAAGTGATTTCCACCCCCCCCCCCCAAAAAAAAAATTGTTAGAGAAAAAAAAAACAAAATCTTGCAACTTTTTTTTCAACAAAATTTCGATTTTTTTTTTTGTTGCATTTCTACATGTTATAAGTGATTTCCAACAAAAAACATGCCAAAATTATAATTGCAGCTGATTTTGGAACTTCAGGTGGATATACCCACGTAAAATCAATTTCTGTCTCAAGGAATCTAGTTATGACGAATGAATTGAGTATGGAAAAGTTAAAAGTAAAAGGGAAAGTTGCAAACTATAACTCTGTGAGCACTGTTGACGTCAAATTGAACGAATAGGATAACAGGTTCACTTGAGTGACCTCGCAGTATTGGCGGCGGAGGTTTTGCACTCTACCGAGTGCTCCCTCTCTCGTTTTGGAGTGTGTATTATTGGTAGAAACAGGAATTCAGTGTAAAAGTTCAGTGAGGAGATATCATTGTGGGTGGAGCCGGTAACCTTGGCAACCATTAATTTTTTTGGATTTTCAAATAGTTTCTGGTCACGATCACACAAATATTCAATCACAGGTGAGATATATTTCTTTAAAAAAAAAATTTTTGTATACATTGTCTCGGCTCGTGTGAGAGCGAACACACAACGCACAGCAAGGGGCGCATGAGACAAGAGGGGCGGGAGTGGGAAGGACAAAACAGTGGGGAACATGGGGAATACAAGATGGACATTACAGGGACTTTCAGGAAGGAAAGCAGGGAATTTTAAGGAGGTGGGCTTGGGTGGATTATCGGGGGTAGAAAAGATCTCGGATTTGGATGGGGGATGATAAGAGGTGGTGGTGCACAGCTGTTTTGAAGGCCTGGAGGGAAGAATGGGATTGAATAGAGTGAGGGAGTTTATTCCAAAGGCGGGAAAAAAGAGGAATGAAAGACTGAAGGTGAGCAGTGATTCGTGATTTTGGTAGTTTTACCAGAAGGGGGTTGTTGGCGGACCTTGAGCGCCCTGCGGAAATGTGGTGGGGACAAATCACAGAGAGAGAGAGAGCAGGGGGGGCTAGGCTGGAGAGGAGATGGTAGAAGACAGAAAGACCACCGACCAGCCTGTGGTGAGAGTGAGAGGCCAAAAGACTCAGCCTCATTGCGGGAGATGCCAATGATCCGAAATGCCTTGGTTTCCACAGCGTGAAGCCGAGAAAGGTGGGAGGCAGGAGCACCAGTCCAGAGGGGAGAGCAGTACTCCATCAGGCTGCGGACGAAAGCTTTGAAAGTGGTCAGGAGCTCAGGTGGGCCGAGGAAGGACTTTGCACAATGGAGGATTCCCAGTCGGCGACTTTTCTGGATTTCTAACAATATTATCGATATCGCCAACCTCCTAACAATGTGTTATCTCAGGGGCCATTCAAAAATTACATCCCTAATGCATGGCAGTTGGGGTTTAGAGTTGGATGGCTGTGGGTTTACGTCCAAACGTAATTGAGTTTTACACTTACAAGGGGTTGGGGTGGGGGGGGGGGGTGTTTCCAGAGCCGTTATGTAACGACCTTTTTCGTTACATATTAAAACGAGCTGTAAAATAACTTTTTGGACTTTTCTGGATGAGTTTTCCTGTAACCTTGAATGAGGTTCTGATTGAGCATTTCTCTTTCAGCCATGGCTTTTCCGAGAGATCTCACTGTAAGCTGGTCAACGGACGGAAAAAAAAAAGTGATGCCACCTCCCTGTGAAGAGGAAGAAGATGCTGCAACAGGAAAATTGTCCATCTCGATGTATAAAACCGAAATGTTTTTTTTGTTTGTGACCTGACTGCTTTGAGCTGCCAAAGTTCATTCACGACAAAACTTTCTACGATCAGATTTTTAACCACGATGCACCTAAGTAGGCATTTTAAAGCGACATGAGGAGGTATTTTGGCCCATTATTGCTGTGTTTCACTCCAGAGTTAATTTACTTACTGAAGGCCCTGTCACACCTTGACGTTTTAGCCAGCGTATGGCAAGGTATCAAAATGTATATAAAACGCTGGCGTACCCTGAACTATTGATGTTTTTTTCCAGTTTTGGACGTATTCATAACGAGTTGGACGTATGCATAACGTATTAGTAACGTACACAGAACGTTTCGATAACATATAGATAACTTATATCAACGAATGCTGAGCGTGTTGTCGGCATTCACAACCTATGCCCAACGATAGTCTAACTTATGCATAGCGCGCGGCAGCATATCACCGACGATCATGTGGCGTAGCCTATTAAAAGGCTGCGGCTCGACGATTCAAATCATAACCGCACTAGACATCGAAGTGTCAAGCCGCTGTCACACCTTGACGTTTTAGCCAGCGTATGCCGACGTATGAAAAATTTGCCGAATACGCTGGCACACATCGAATACGTTATAGGTAAGTTTTGTATACGTTAAGAGTAAGCTGAAGCATGCTGGCATACGCTGAGCACGTCGACAAATTTTCAGCATGTTGAAAATTTTTCGACGTATGCCAGCGTATGACACACGTTCCGCATACGCTGGCCATAAGTTGTAGGCACGTTATGCGATCGTTGACACATGTCGACACGCGTTACTTGTAAGTTACTCATAAGTCGAAACACGTCGAGGTAATGTTTAGCGTCAGTGTTCCATACTCCCTGTTTTTTTTTTCTTTTCTTCGGCATCACGGCGATGTTGACACTTTGATTTCTAGTGTGGTTATGATTTAAATCGTTGAGCGGCAGCCTATTAATTATATCATATTATAACCGCAATAGAAATCGAAGTGTCAACATCACCGTCATGCCGAAGAAAAAAAAAAAACAACAAAAAAAACAGGGAGTCTGGAACACTGACGCTAAACATTACCTCGACGTGTTTTGACTTATGAGTAACTTACAAGTAACGTGTGTCGACGTGTCAACGATCGCGTAACGTGCCTACAACTTATGGCCAGCGTATGCGGAACGTGTGAGTCATACGCTGGCATACGTCGAAATATTTCAAGCATGTTAAAATTTGTCGATGAGCTCGGCGTACTACGACGTATGCCATCGTACTACGACATATACCATCGTACTACGACGTATACCAGCATGCTCTTAACGTATACAAAAACTTACCCAAAACGTATTCGACATGTGCCAGCGTTTTAGACAAATTTTTCATACGTCGGCATACACTGGCTAAATCGTCAAGGTGTGACAGGGCCTTAACGTGAGTAAATTTCTTCACTGCAGTTCACTCCTTTGCACCCTGTATGGTCTGTAGACCCTATTAGACCTTTTACACCCCTTAGACTAGGGGTTCCCAAACCCAGGGTCGTGACCCAAACTTGAACCCACCCCCTAAAAATCTCAGTTTTTGAGGGGGAGGGGGGGGTTCATGTCAAAAGCATTTTCTCTGACAATTTTTATCATAGGTACACTAGGTACCAGTATCATTTGGGTTGTGAGGCAAATGTGATTTCAAATTTTGGGTCATGGACAAAAAAGTTTGGGAACCACTGCCTTAGATGCTTTAGAACAAATTTAGACACCCTTTTGAGACGTAGAGACCGTCTTCAACCCTTTTGACACTTTTAAGCCCTTTTGGACGATTTCGGACCATTTGGCTACCTCAGACCACCTCTGCTGTTTTGCCCTAAGACCCCTTTAGACATTTAGATCCATTTAAGACCCGTAGACCCTTAGGCCATTTAAATGCCTGGTGTTGGCTTAATGGTTAGGGTGGTGGGCTTGGGATCCTAGGATACTGAGTTCAAATCCCACTCAGTTGTTGAATTAATACCAGGTGGGGTTGCTCTGCCTGTCATTCTCCCGAGGTCAGCAAAATGAGTACCAGCTTGCTGGTATACTGCGTCGAAGTGGCGACCCATCCAGGATTGTACCCAATAGCCCAGGAGACTGCTTAGGCAACACCAATGCTCTGCACAGAGTTTGGTCCCAAAGGATGGATGGACGGACCCTTTAAACACTTCAAACCCCTTTTTGACATTTTAAGACCCTTAAGTCACTTTAGACAGCTCTACATCCTTTAGAAAATCGAGAGATTCCCCATGAAAATAATTTTGATGACGTTTTTCGTGCACCATTCATGTTGGCGATGTTGCATCACCAGTTGCTGTGACAAATCGAAACTGATATCCCAAAGTAAAACTGATGTAGAAAAGTGAAACTGAAACAACTGATCTATGGATCATCGAGAATGAAATGCTGTGAGAAATACTGAATGGAAATTGCTGAAAGCAAAGCTCTCGGGAGTATAGAGAGAGGAGGCAAGTTGGGGACTGAAGTAGCGATGCGGAGAGGGATAGGTGCCTGTAGGTGGTCGGTTGGCATGGAAAGAACTTTGGTGATCTTCCATCAGGCGGAAGGCCCAAAACCTGCCTAAATCCGTTTCCCAGCCAAGCTTTCATAATATCACCCTCACTCCCAAGTCGAACTTCGGAGGTGCAACAAGCATGGATTGGAAACCTTCCCTGGTGGAATAGAATGAGGTTGCCAAGGTTACCAGCTCCACTTACTGTGATATCTGCACAATGAATATTTACACTGAATTCCTGTTTCTACCAATACACACTCATTTGAGGTGAGACGTCGACGAGCCAGTCGGTGATGGTTACCTGCTAGTATTAAATAAATGCAGCTAACTGTTTTATTACCCTGGACACGCGAAGTGAAAAGTGGGGTTAAGCATTTGGTTCACTTTGTCTGTCTGTCGACAACAGTCAGTTTTTGATCAAGGAACAACTTGATTTCATTTGAATGTTATAATTTGAACACTAATCAGATCACGGACCTGCAGTTTTGCGAATCTGTACCAGTCCTTTGGCTCTGAATTCGTCTCAATCACACACGCATAGAGAGGAGTGAGAATTTTTTTTAGTCTGCCGACCTGTCTTTAGTCTGCCTACCTGTCTAGCAGTTAAACAAAATTGAAAAAAATCACTCCAAACAGGAAACTTACTGTTTTTAAGGATATCTTAACGGACACAAACAACAGGCACTGATCACTAATGTAACGTGTTGATGAAACTTCCAAAATGTTTTTCTGCTACAACCTTTAAAATATTTATTTGATTTCAATTGAATTATACACTTGAACACTGCATAACACACATTGCCTTTTTGGTACTTTCACAAACCTTTTATTTTGCAGTACATGGACAAAATATTACGGCATCTTACGTTATTACGACCAATCAAATATGCCGCTCGCAGACCCTGCCCATGTCTTTTTGTTTTCTTAAGACTGCACGGGCTAAAGAGTTCAATGAACGAACTCTCTAATTATTACATTGGAATGAGCAGATAGTTTTACAGTGATTATTATGGTGTGTGTGTGTGTGTGTGTGTGTGTGTGTGTGTGTGTGTGTGTGTGTGTGTGTGTGTGTGTGTGTGTGTGTGTGTGTGTGTGTGTGTGTGTGTGTGTGTGTGTGTGTCTGTGTGTGTGTGAATTGATTTGACCTTTTTAAATCAAAGTTTGCTTTCATGTTGATAACTTCTTTTTTTTAAATGCTGAATAAAATGGAAATGAATTTGCATCACAAGGTGGTAAGATGCAATATCAAATATGCCTTCACTATGACTCAGAAGGGGATTGAAAGTTTATTATCTCCATGCTTTTTGAAAAATAACGGGTGGTGGGGGGGGGGTGAATATTGTAATCAGCTCCGTCCGTTCATCCATCCGTCATGCTATAATCCTCCTAAACATTTGAGCAAAAGTTCTCCAAACTTTGTAGTTATGATCACTACATGGCAAGAGGGTGCAAGAGCAGTATCATTTTTGGCCCCGCTCCTTGGGGTGGGGTCAAAAGTCCAAATACCAAAATATTCAATTATGGGCACACTTAAACATTTTAAAAATTAAACTTTTGTTAATGCAATCAGCATTGGGGGATGCATGAAATATGTAACAATTTTGGGGATTTGCACCCGTTTCATGCCCCAGGAGGTGTGGACTTACTGTCACAGGGGTCAAAACAGAAAAAAAAGGTTTTTAACTCAAAATTTTAGATTGGGTCATTCCTGGTGGAATTATTTGCCATCTTTCAATTGTGCTTTCAGTGGGAAGTGTGGGAATAAAACTTGCGATGGCGTGCCATCGACTTCCGTCTAGTTTGAACTTTAAAACGTGCTTGTTTTTCCATGGTCGTGGCACCGGTTTCTCCAAAACATGTTAAACAGCATAACAGTCTCAGATTACTGTTTTATTCTTTTCAGTTTTGGAGTATATATACTGAAACGCAAAAGAAACTTACCACCTTTTAAACCTTCAAGTATCAACAATAACACTGCTTGTAGTAAATGTGTGAACTTATTTGTGGACAATAGTGTCCTCACTGTCAGATAAAACGGTCACGGATGGTCACTTGAACCTTCAATGGTCACTTCATAGCACTGCTGTTGAACAGCCGTTTTGACTGTCAGTGATTAGCCAAGGGGTACGGGATGATTTTAATGAGCTGCACGTGATGTCTTGATATTGGCTTTAAAAAGGCCAGTGCAAAATGCGAATTTCAATCAACATGCCACTATTGTTAAGGGATCAACGGCAGTCTGCCTTGGGCACACTGCAAGGCGGATTGAGCTACCGTGAGGTAGCACGTCGCCTTGGCTATTCACACCAGACGATATCGGCCCTGGTGGACAGAGACACCCTCCACAACTCTGCAGATGACAGACCTCGATTAGGGAGGCCAAGAGTCACCACTGCAAGGCAGGACAGGCAGATGGTCCTAAGTCAGATGGCTTCAGACATTGAGGACTGAGTGGGACAGAATCCAGCAGCAATCCATCCAAAGATTAGGAGGCAGTATGTGCCGACGATGCACTGCCTGTATCCAAAACAATGGTGGCCACACACGGTATTGTAAGGGGACTGACATTGCACCCTGTGCTGTTCTGTACTGTAGAACAAACTTACGAGATGGTGTATCTTGGTCAAAAACTTGACATGTCATCAATAAAATGCCAATGTTTCAATTAGCAATTGTTTTTTGTTTTATTTTGAACTGTTACAATTTTATTACATTTCAAACAAGTGGTAAGTTTCTTTTGCGTTTCAGTATTGTTAACATCATGGCCTATAAATGCAGAAATGCATTTTGAAGGAAATTTTCTTATCAGTCAAATTACTTTTGGGTAACTTTCGAAGCCATATTAACAATGGCCAAAAGAAACTGATCATTAATTTCTTTCATTTTATAAGTAGCCTGTGGCTGCTGCCTGTGTTGCTGATGCAGTGTCCCTGTAGGTGAGAACAGAAATGTGGAATTTGGCCAGGGTGCCAGCGACAGCTCAATGACGCTACATGAACAAAGAAGGAACTGATAAAATGACTGAAAAATGACATGACTGCCCACGTGTATGTAAATTATAAAGATCAATTACTGCATGTGGATCTGATTAATGGGACATGGATTCAAATAATTCTTGGAAAAATAGTTTCTTGGTTACAACTTCTTTCTATTTCTGCATAATGTATTGAATCTATGAATGTTGATTGAGGAATACCAACGGCCGTGCGAAGTAAGGAGAAGTTGACATTTCAGGCAAATAACACTTCTTCAGAGGAAAAGATGCTTTAAATTTTGCTCCAACGAAGGGTTACCGCCCAAAACGTCAGCTCCTTGCTTCCCATGGCAGTGAGCTTACCTCAATGAACATTGTGTTGTTTCCATCCATTGTTCCACCTGTCTGCCGACACAGACCAACACTAATCTTCACAACATAGTTCTCCATTCTATTGCTGCATAAGATTGACATGGCAAAGCAATAATGATAAAAACAAGAATTGTATGAAAAAGAAGCAAGACCTCAAGCAGTTGGGAGCTGTCTACAGAGTGTATAATGTGAGACTACCACATTAATGTGTGGTTAAGAGACAGGAAGCTATGGTGTGTAACTTCATTTTGGGAAGTTAACCTTTGTGGTCACCTCTAGTGTTGCAGTTGCACAAACAACATGTCTGAGAGGTATTCCAATGACATGCGGTGATTATTCAGCATCGAGATGGCAGGCAGTTGTGCTTAATATAAACTCGTTTTTTTTTTAATGAGGTCATTTGCATTAGCAGCTATAAGATGAATCATAAAATGACTGTTCCAAACTTTAAGTGCAGTGCATTATTTTAGTATAATTAGGGTCAATTCAAGTGAAATTAACTCTGATGCAGTATCAAGGAACCTTCCCCCCTGGGCATTTCCAAGTCGTTATATTTTTCAGTACGTAGGTTTTTTTTTAATGCAGTGTCGAGGCTCATTTTGGAACCCGAACACAGTACAGAATGGATCAGGACGAAACATAATTAAACTAGAAGGGCACTCGGTAGAGCGCATACCTAAGCCCCGCAATGCCTGATCCATGAGAACATATCAAGCCCAATACATTTTTGAAATATCATGCTATACAGTACTATATTGTTTTTGGCCCGATCTCTCAATGGTGAAGAATCGCTTCAGTAAATTAAATAATTCTCGTATCCAGATCCGGCTCTGGATCTTCACAAAAATGAAATGAATTCATCCTTGCCACACACCCAACCTGTCCACCAAGTTTCGTCCGAATCCGTCCACAGCTTTTTTGAGATATCGTGCTGTATATAATTTTTGGCCCTATCTCTCAATGGTGAAGAATCACTTTAAAATTATAGTAGCCGGATCCGGATCTTCACCAAAATCTAATCAGTTCATCCTTGTCACACACCCAACCTATCCACCAAGTTTTGTTACAAATCCGTCGACAACATTTGAGATATCTTGCACAAAAACAAACAAACAAGCAGTCATAGACTGGTACTTACGAAATCGTCAACTTGACCTCTGGCCTTGTCGAATAAAAGTTGTCTCTAGAGAAGGTAGCGATGCACACCAGAAGTTTCTACGATGATTCTGCACCAAACCATCAAAAATCGTAACGCCGACTGAAGCAAAAATCTCCATTTCTCCACGCAATTATTTTATATTATTTTATCAAAGTCACAAAACCGTAATATTCAGCCATCCACCAACAATCTTTACATAATCCGACGGCTCAGCGAGTCAGGCATGCAACGATAACCTTTATTGGGATAAAAAAATGACTTTTAAACACCATCTTTATCGAAAACACTGTCAGCGTGTACACGCAAAACCATACGTGACTCAACGACGCGTCTGCTCTAGCGCACTGCACCACGTGACGACCCGTAACGCGCGAGTGAAATATTTTTTATACAATCTTAAAACGTCTCCAAAACATCCGATTTTACCAGAATTTCGACGACCGAGTGTTAAGCGTCCTAAGCGATCCCAAAAACCGAAGACAAAATTAGAATTGAAGTTAAAACGAACTCGTAATGTCGAGCGAAGCAAAAATACTCCATTTCTCCACATGAATTTATGGAATTGCGCACTGCATCACGTGACGACCCCTGACGCGCAAGTGAAATATTTTTATACAATCTTAAAACGTCTCCAAAATATCCGATTTTACCAGAATTTCGACAACCGAGTTTTAAGCATCCTAAGCGATCGCAAAAACCGAAGACAAAATTAAAATCGAAGTTAAAACGAACTCGTAACGTCGAGCGAAGCAAAAATACTCCATTTCTCCACGCAATTATTTAATATTATTTTATCAAAGTCACAAAACCGTAATATTCGGCCATCCACCAACAATATTTGCATAATCCGACGGTTCAGCGAGTCTCGCATGCGACGATAATCTTTATTGGGATAAAAAATGACTTTTAAACACCATATTTATGGAAAACACCATCAGCGCGCACACGGAAAACCATACGTGACTCAACGACGCGTCTGCTCGAGCGCACTGCATCACGTGACGACCCGTGACGCAGGAGTGAAATATTTTTATACAATCATAAAACGTCTCCAAAACATCCGATTTTTACCAGAATTTCCACAACCGAGTTTTAAGCGTCCTAAAGGCCCGGTCACACCTTGACGTTTTAGCCAGCGATGGCAACGTATTAAAATGTATCTAAAACGCTGGCTTACATTGAACTTTTGATGTTTTTTTTTAAAGATTCGGACGTATTCATAGCGACTTGGTCTTATGTATAACGCATTGGTAACGGACACAGAACGTTTCATTGTGTTATAGATAACTTATACCAACGAATGCTGAACCTGTTGTCGGCCTACACAACCGATGCCCAACGATAGTCTAACTTAGGCATAGCGCGTTGCACGCATCGCCGGCGATGTTGTGACGTAGCCTCTTAAAAGGCTGACGCACAACGATTCGAATCATAACTGCCGTAGAAATGGAAGTGACAACATCGCAGTCACACCTTGGCGATCTTGCCAGCGTATGCCGACCTAAGAAAAATGTGTCTAAAACGTTGGAGCACGTCAAATCCATCCACTGGGACCATACTCTGTGCAGAGCGTTGGTGCTGCCGAAGCAGTCTCCTTGGCTATTGGGCACAATCCTGGACGGGTCGCCACTCCGACACAGGATACCAGCATGCTGGCACTCATTTTGCCGACCTCGGAAGGATGACAGGCAGAGTCAACCCCACCTGGTATTAATTCAACAGCCGAGTGGGATTTGAACTCAGGATACTCGGTTCCTAAGCCCACCACCCTAACCATTAAGCCAACACCAGGCATACGTCAAATACGGTATGAGTAAGTTTGGTATACGTGAGTAGAACGCTAAAGTACGCTATCATACGTCGTAGTAAGTAGAGTACGTCAAGAAATTTTAAACATGTTCAAAATTTTACGACGTACTCGGCGTATGACACACGTTCCGCATGTGATGGGGATAAGTTTTACACAAGATATGTGGACGCTTACACACGTCCACAAAGGCTACTTATAAGCTACTCATAAGTCGAAACACGTCACGGTAATGTCTTTTTTACGCGAAACTTATTTCTAACTTATGTTTGACGTGCTTTGAACCAATTCTTTACGTAGTCCCAACACACATCGACGTATGTAGACGTATTCCAATAACGTCTATCGGTCGACAAAAAAAATAAGTTAACGTGTTTCTAGCTTACAACTGCCATATAAAGATGTTTTCCCAGCACACACACACACACACACACACACACACACACACACACACACACACACACACACACACACACACACACACACTTCCCAGTGGTTTTGGGAATTGGTATATAAAAATGCTGCTCATAAAAGGGGAACCCAACAGTGTTTTCGAGTCCTTTTTGAGTCGATGTCCATGTCAGCAGTAACAGTATCAGTATTAGTATTAGTATTAGTAGTACTTTGTTCATGTTGGCAGTAGTAGGTGAGTGTGAGGTGGAGGGTGTGGGTTATGATGGATCGTCCTTGCGTCCGCGTGTCCACGGGTAGGAGACATCTATTCACCATTGTTCGAAGTTCTTCGCGGCTAATTTTTTATGGGGCTTTTTCAACAATGAGCTATAGCTTGTTTTTACGATTTAGGTCTATTCATAACGGGTTGGACAAATGCACAATGAACTAATTATGTGCATAGAGCGCTTTGATTACTTATAGATACGATATACCAACGAATAATTATCGTGAAGCCGGCGTTCACAAACTATGCCCAACGATAGCCTAACTTATCCATATCGTGCGGCAGTTTATCTTTGCCGGTGACGTAGGGTTTGCTATTCATAGGCTGCCACTCAACGATTTAAATGGCTGCATCTCCACTATTGAAAGTAGAAGCTTGCGCTCAACAATTGGATTTTTTTACACTCAATGACTTTTAAATGGTACCACTCAGCTATTTTCATTGTTTACAATGAACGATTTAAATTGCTGTCACTCGTCGTTGTTTTTTGACGCTGGGGTTTGGAAATTTGAAGCGTTTCTTCTGAACGTGTTAAAACGCTCAAACTCGACTATTTTAAATAGACGCTGCCGATGGACAATTGGAATCGTAGCCAAGCTAGACATCGAAGTGTGAACATCCTCGTCATGCCGAAGAAAAGTTTGAAGAATGCTGCAAATAAGTATCCTGGCCATGGCCGTGGACGCTGACGCAAGGACGATCCATTATACCGACGTCTTTCAGCCTATGAGTAACTTAAAAGTAACGTCTGTCGATGTGTGGCAACGATCGCGTAACGTGCCAACAACACTTTAATCATAGGTTAGAAATAAGTTTCGGGTACGCTAAACATTACCTCGGCGTGTCTCAACTTATGATTAACTTACAAGTAGCATGTGTTGACGTCTGTCAACGATCGCAGATCGTGCATACAACTTGTGGCCAGCGTAGCGGAACGTGTGAGTCATACGCCGGCATACGTCATGAAATTTCTAGCATGAAAAGATTTGAGGACAACCAAAAAGTACAACGTTTAAAGCCAACGTACAACGACGTATGGCAGTGTTTTTCAGCGTGCTCTCAATGTTATCAAAACTTACCCATAATGTATTCAACGTGTGCCAGCGTTTTAGAAAAAAAATTCAAAAATGGGCATACGTTGGCTAAAACGTCAAGGTGTGACCGGGCCTTAAGCGATCGCAAAAACCGAAGACAAAATTAAAATCGAAGTTAAAATGAACTCGTAACGTCGAGCGAAGCAAAAATACTCCATTTCTCCACATGAATTTACGGAATTATGTTTGACCTCACTGTGACCATGACCTTTGACAGATTTTGACCAAAATCTAATCAGCGATAGCCATCACCCTCCTGAATCACGTGGTCTAATTTGACATTGGTAACTTCTTCCGTTCTCGAGTTATAACTTTTTTTTGGATGTTTGACCTCACTGTGACCTTGACCTTTGTCCGATTTTAACCAAAATCTAATCAGCACTAGCCATCACCCTCGTGAATCACGTGGTGTAATTTGACATTGGTAGCTTCTTCCGTTCTCGAGTTATCGTGTCTACAAACACAAACAAACACACAAACAAACAAACAGAAACGGAACTGGTCAATATAATTACGAAATCTTTAGATTTCGTAAGTAACAAACAGAGGACGGAAGTCATCAATATACTTACGAAATCTTTAGATTTCGTAAGTAACAAGAACAAGTCTTCATGCAGAGCACGATACTTGCAAAATCAAAAAAACAAATTTGACCTCAAAAATAATTGGTGGTTGAAATCAATGACCAAATATGTAACTTCAAATTTCAAGTGAATCATATGAAAATTGACAATTTTAGAAATTCGGCCTATGTTGACCTATTGGCCAATGTGGACCTCCAAAATAATTGGTGGTTGAATTCAGTGATCTGAAATATATATCCTCTTCAAATTTCAAGTCAATCGGATGAAAATTGAGGATTTCAGAAATCTCACCTAAGTTGTAGACCTTTGGCCTCTGTTGACCTTTTGACCTCAAAAACAATAGGCTTCTTCCTGATGACAAACTCCACAATGTGGTGAAGTTTCGTGAAGATCGGTTTTAAATTGCGACCTGTAGGCGACAAAAAGGCAATAACAAAATCGACGAACCAATATGCTTGAAAAATCTTCGATTTTGCAAGTAACAAACAGACGGAAAGGGGTGAAAGCATAACCTCCTTCACCTTCAGTGGTGGAGGTGAAGATAAATAGAATGAAGGTGGGGGAAACACATCAACAGCAGCCAAAATAGGACACTTGGAGAACTATGAGATGTGGGGAATAATGACAGCAGGCAGAGGACAAGGGTGAACAAGATGGATACATCCGCAAACTCTCAATTCACAGAAGTGGAAGAAAAAATGTGGGAAGGGTTAATGGGAATTGAAATGATCATGATCATGGTTGTGGATGGGGATGAAGTGAGATCGTGAAGAAAAGCTGGATTGACGAGACTGAGGAAGTTGGTTCCATAGGTGGGGACAAAAACAGGAATGAATGAGTGGAGGTGAGCAGTGATTCCATATTTTGGGAGTTTCACCAGAAGGAGTTCACTGACAAATGATGTGTGCCCTGTAAAACCCCAGTTGGGGGAGGGAAGGGGCGGCAGCATGGAAAGCGCAAAAGGTGCAAGACCAGAAAGGAGGTGGAAGAAGAGGCCACCACCTTGTCTGCAATGGGAAAATGATCAGCCCAGAGACTCAGCTTCATCACAGGATATTCCAATGACCTTGATGGCCTTAGTTTCCACATTGTTAAACTGAACAAGGTGTGAGACAGGGACATCTGCCGAGAAGGAAGAGCAGTTCTCCATGAAGCTGTGGATGAAGGCCTTGTTGGTAGATAAAAGTTGAAGTGTGCCAGGGAAAGACTTTGCACAACGGAGGATGCCCAGTGGCTTTTGAGGCCAACATGTGCATATATATGTGTATGTGTACATGTGTGTGTGTATATATATATATATATATATATATATATATATATATATATATATATATATATATATATATATATATATATATATATATATATATATATATATATATATATATATATATATATATATATTGTTGTGGTTGACCAAATTCGCAAACCACCATTCAGGTCCCTTAGGTGAGATATCTCGGTAAGTATATGTGTAGTTAGGCCCAAACCCGTTGTCTAGAGGGAATAAATGTCATTCATGAGGGCTGCGACTCTTCAGGATAGCCGTTTTTCTTTTACTATCTTTATTTTGGACCAGCCGCCATTATTACCACCACCAACCACGTCTCAACAGCCATCACACAACAACCACCAACCACAACGCGGCCATCACACAACCACCAACCACAACGCGGCCATCACACAACCACCAACCACAACGCGGCCATCACAACAACCACCAACCACAACGCCGCTTCACCACAACCGCCACGACCTTTACCGTCACAACTCGCCACCATCGCGTCACCGTCATCTCGCGCCACTCGTGGGCACCGATGCTGGACTTGTGTATGGCGCGCACCGAGCAGCGTGTTCAAAAGCATCGCGGACTTTCCGAAGAAAAACGGATCAAAAACGACTCACGCCCACTTTTGTTCCGTCCAATCGGTGAGCGAGGGGCGATTTGGCCCCGCCTCCAGGGCGTTGGAGGGCGGTCGCTATATGCAAATTCATGGATCAAAAAGCATTCACGCCCACTTTTCCTCGGGCCAATGGGGAGCGAGGTGAAAGGTCGGAGGCAGAGGGTCAAAGATGAAAGAGCGAAGCCACGGGGCTTATAAAAACGACTGCGTTCGTCAGAAGAGGGCAGTTTGCAGTTGGCAGTTCGCAGTTGGGAGTTCGCAGTTGGGAGTTCGCAGTTGGGAGTTCGCGGAGTCGGAGTGAAGAGGACGGAGCTGTGGAGAGGCAGCGGCGGTGAAGGCGGTTGAGGGGGTGCTCGCGTCGGATTCGGGGAACTGCAGAGGGAGAGGCCGGCGGCGCGACCGAGGTCGTGGTGGAGACGCTCGTCGCGGGACCCGAGATTTTGTGAAATCCTCCTTTCCCCGAGCATCAGCAACCCCCTCCTGTTTCCCCCCCGCGCTGAGATAGTGCGACAAAAGGGGGCCCCCTTCCCACCCCCTACCAGACACTGTCCGCGAGGCCCGCGGAGTTGAGGCACCACCGCCGCTCCGCGTCTCATCATCAGACGGGTAGGCCCGACACGGTCTCGGCCCCAGGCCCGCCTACCCCCCTCATCCTGGAGGGTGGTTCTCTTTTCTTTTGCTTTGGGAATATGTGTTGTCGGCGCCGTCTGTGAAGTAAAATTGTATAAGTGTTGCCGAGTGCCTGGTAGTCGGATAGATCTGCATTGTTGCATTTGCTTTTTGTCTTCTTCTTTTACATGTGCTTTTGGTGGAATTGTATATGTGTGCTTTCCGTTCATCGCAAAATAAATGTGCTTATTGTTGAGCTGTTTTCCCGCTTCGCTTCGTCATTTCTTTCATTGAATCCCCATCTTGCTTCACGTAAAGGGTTGGTCGTGGGCTAAGACGCCTGATAATTAATCGAACCGTCGAGGCCGACGAATAACACCGCTCGGTTATCCCGATAGTACGGAACGGGTCGCTTAAGTGGCCCGTGTCCGAAGTCGACCTGCGGCGAGGTGCGATCGCCCGGTCTCCCCTCCGTGTGGGTACTTAGGTAGGTCGAATTTGGCGAGCAACCCTATCCCACGCGGGGGCCGATTGGCTCGATCGCGGTGAGACCGAAAGGTCCACCCGTGACTGGTTCCCGGCGTTAGTCCGAGAGGGTCACGACTGGATTGTCCGTCCGGTGGGCGACGTGCCGCGATTCGAGTTACGTGGCCGTTCGCACGCCGGCGGGCGCGAATCCGCAACACTGGTGTCAGGTCGTGCGATACAAACCCATCGCCCTCCTCACGGCACTGGTAACGGAGAACGGGAAAACGGGCTGTCCTGTCTCCAATTAAATTCACGGGAATCGGTCCAGGGGTGAGAGAAGCGACCCCCGATTCCCTCCAAATTACGAGCGAGCTAAATTAACCCTTTAAGAGAAGCAAGATGGCGTCTCAAGGCGAGCGGGAGCCGGGGGTATTGGAAATGGATGTAGAATGTGTAGAATCCATGGCTCAGGATGAAATCCCCTTGCAGGAAATGTTAATTGTACAGGAAAACGAACTCGCCCAACTGAACCCAGAGCCCGAAATGGGTGCGGCAGCGGCCGCGGTGTATGACACCTCCCCTCCCCCTCTCCACCAAAACCCTTCCCCAACCCCTGCCGAAACGGCTCACTCAAGCGCACCCGACATGGCCCAGCAATGCGCCATGCTAGCGGAAATGACAGCAAGGATGGATGCGAATACAGCGAACATGATCAAGCAAATGAACGAAAAGATGGATACATACACTAATGAAATTATAAACGAAATGAAAGGCATGAACAAGCACATGAAGGAAGAAACGAAAAAGCTCCGGGGTGAGACGCAGAACATGGGCCGATGCCTGCAGGCGGGCATGAAGGCCGTCAGCAGGGAGCTTAAAATGGCGACTCCACGTGGAGGAACGAACGAGCTGGAAGGGGGTGCAACGGCTGTCGGGCCCGCGGTGGAGGCGGGTAAGGAAAAAGTAATTCGGGAGAGAAGAGACGAGGTGAAAGTAATTGCGAGGGAGAGAAAAGAACAATTAATACGGAAAGCAAGGATGAGGTACGCGGAGATCGTGAAAGAGCAAGGAGTGAAAAACAGGGAAGGACGGGAGCGACTTAAAGAGAAAGCAAGGTTGACCAACATAAAGATAAGGGAAAGACGCCAGAAAGAAGCAGAGACCAATAGACACGAAGAGACGACAGAAAGAATAAAATGTATAGAGACACGGGAGATAGAGGGTGAATTGGACAAGGTCAGTGACGCACACACACACACAGAGGTAGTGGAGGATAATGGGGGTGAGCTCGCGGACTGGGTAGAGACCCGGTGCGAGCAGTTGGATGGCCTCCTCCAGGAACAAGGGGAGGGAGTATGCCCCCTTGAGGCGAGTCACGACCAGGTGGGTTCGGTCGTGCTTTGCGAGGTCGAGGGGACGGGTGCTGTGGACAGGTGCACGGAGAGCTTGGGGGGTATAGAGGCCCCGGAGACCCTTGTGGGGACACGAATCCCCAGTGTAGTTGTCCCTGTGTGTGTGGTGCAAGGTGTGAGTGCGTCCCCGTGTGTGGAAGCGACCCCGTGTGTGAGTGGTGTGGTGGCGATGGTGCCAGAGTACGTGCTTCCCAGCACGCCGTGTGTGGATGAGGCACCGTGTGTGGAAGAGGCCGTGTGTGTGGATGGAACGGCCAGTGTGGATGAGGCACCGCGGTTGAGTGCCCCCGCATGTGTGAGTGAGGGACGGTGTGTGGATGAAACACCGCGGTTGAGTTCCCCCGCGTGTGTGAGTGAGGCACGGTGTATGAGTGAGGCACGAGTGAGTGGAAGGCCGCGAGTGCGTGGAGCCACGTGTGCGAAAGAGGTAGCATGCGTGAGTGAACGGCCGAGTGCAAGGGAGACCGTGTGTGTGAGAGAGCGGTATGTGAGGGAGATGTCGGTTGGCATGCGGGAGCACGCAGCCGCGTCTCCCGGTATGAATGTAATGGTGTGGAGTGTGAGCGTCGTAACACGCAGGTGTGCGTGGGTGGAATGGAGGCGACGACGGAGACATGTGAGGAAAGAAAGCCGAGTAGCGGCTGTAGTTGTTTCGGGGACCGTGCCGGGTTCACCCAGCAGTGAGCACGAGGTCCGTGCTGTGCAACGCACGAGGCCACCACGTGCTCGCTTGCGAGAGTGAAGTCCCGGTCCGGAAACGCACGCGGTGGATTTGCCGATCCCGCGGACGGACAAAGTTTAGGCAGGATAATGGATTTGGACCGGACGGGTTCTCCACGCGATCGTGTGTGTTAAGCTCCAACGGGCAAGGCACATGTGTTCGCGTGGGGAACCCCTCGAGACGTGGGGCTTGTGTTTTTTTTATGCGCACGGTGACGTCATGGCTGCACGTGGGGTTGGAATCCGGCAGGAGGGGTATCCCTGCCGGATGGTACCGTCCAAGGAGGGACAAGGTACACGTGCAGCTGCATGACGTCACGGGCAGGTGCAAAGTGCGCGAGCTCTGAGTTGCCGCGCTGGTGCTGCGCATGTAAAGAAAAAAAAAAAGGAAAAAAAAAGCAAGCCTCACTTTCGGGTGCACAGGATTCCCGGGCGAGGGGTGGAAGACCCCCTTGCCTGGGCACAGGATGGAAACTAGTTAGGGGGAAGGGTTAGCTTAGTTAGACCGACTTCATGGGGCAGGGGTAAGTCCTCATGGAGTCCGTGGAATGGATTAGTTAGAGGGATTGTAGCCAGATTTAGGATGGAAATAAAATGATTTATTTGAAGACAGTGACAGACTTGTGAATGTGTAGAGGGGACGTAGTTTAGCTACGTAGGTTAAAAGGAACGTGCTGTAGTTTAAGGGACGACGTGGGAGCACGAGTTAGTTAGGGGAGGTAGTTAGAAGGATGGCAGAGTTCAGTGGTGTGTGTGTTGAAGAGTTGGTGAGTGAAGTGGAAGCATGTGCTTGGTGAGTGAGTGAGGCCAGCGGGTCTGTGTGAGTGGAGCGAATGGGGAATGCATGGTGCGATGAGTGATTGGGGGGAGGAGTGACTCCCGCCCAAGGGACCCCGGGGTCAGTGTAGATTGAGTTAGGGGGTTAGTCAAATTGAAAAATGGAGGTCGTTTTGTTGTTGGTGGGAGTGTAGGCTCGAAACCCGTTTGGAGGGGTGCAGGAGCCCTGTTGATGGGCTGGGAACGTGGCTGCGAAAGGTGAGTATCGCTGAGTGGGTACCCCGGGCACCAGGCTAGTCGGCCGTGGTAGGCCAAGGGCCCATGGGGGGCCGGGATAGCGTAGTGGGCACGGGTGCGCCTGCTTGGTGCGGGGGCCCGGGGCGCCATTAGCCGCGTGGGCAGTGTTGTGGGCACGGGTGACCCTCGGAAAGGGGCCTGGGAAGCCAGCCTGCCACGTGTGCGTTTCAGGGGAGGTGCCATGGGGGGGCACTCCCCGGTGTTAGGGAGCTGGTAGGCTCGGAGGCAGTGTAGTGCCCGGGGGTGCCATAGCTGGAGAATCGGCAGAGGGTCGTGCCTGCCAAAGGGAGCCACGTGTCCCAGCCATGAGACCGTTTGAGGGCACGGAGAGAAAATTGGGGGGCGAGGCCCGAAATTGTGAGGACACCAACACAGGCGACGGGAATCTGGGTTGTTAGAACCAATAGTTTAAGCGAGAGGCGCTTGTTGAAAGCCCCGGGGTAGTTTAACAGTTAAATGGATAGGGTAGATTAGGAAGTGTACCCCTCCGCACCATCCATCCCCTCGCTCTCGTTGTGGGCCGCTGGACCCACTTTGGGTTAGATCGCTGAACTCTGGGGAGGCCATCCTGAGGCTTCGTTGGGCCTCGACACAGGACGCTAGCTCTCCCTTATTCCCCTCCGGGAAGGGAACGTAGGGGTTGGGAGTAAGCTAGGTGACAGAATAGGTTAGCCGAACAAGGACAGTAAAGGGGGTTAGGGGACGATTTATAGCGGGGAAGTAAAAGAAAAAAATAATAATAATAAAAAAATAAGTTGGGGCTAAATTGGGGTTTGACAAATTAAGGGAGTGGGTATGTACAGCGACAGGCAAAGGCGATAGGTGGGAGGGAGACAGGTCGGTAGGTCCGAGCCCGCCTTCCAAGTGGCCAGCACCACCGCACTCCCTCCACCAACCTCCACTGAACGGCAAAGGCTGGCCAGCTTCATCTGCTGGCTGTGTTACTGCAAGGCCTGTGCCGGCCCACTTCATCTGCCGGCTGGCTGTTTTTCTTCAAGGCCTGTGCCGGCCCACTTCATCGGCAGCTGTGGTACTTCAAGGCCTGTGCCGGCCAGTTCATCTGCCGGCTGTGTTTGCCTGCAACGGCCTGGTTCTGCAGGCTGTGTATGCCTGCTACCTTTGCCATGCCATGCCCACTGCCCCTGTTCACCAGCCCCGTTCAATTTTTGCTTTGCCCCCCCCCCCCCTGTTCATTGCCATGTGCGCCAGGATCAGAAAGCAACAGTTTGCAAGCTGCAAGAACTGCCCTGTTGGCAGCTACAACACGGGCCTGCAGTGGCGGCCCGTGCACCGTGTTTGCGTCTATCCATTCATCCATTCATTCGTTGTGTTCATTGCGTGTGCCACTTGAGCTGGCACGGAGACTACGTTTGTGCAGCCCATGCACCGTTGTGGTTCACTGCGTTCAGTTCAAAAGGGAAGGCCTTGGACTGCGTGTGAGCAGCCGGCCACGTTCCCTGTCACCTGCATTGTTTTGAGCCAGAGACTGCATGCGAGCAGCCTGGCTCCCTGCTAACTGCTTTCTTTTTGCAGAGTTCAATGATCCTGGGTCATGGTTTAGTGTAAAATTTGTAAGTTAAGGTAAGATGTACTGTACATATGAGTGCGCCCCCGGCATGTTTGTCTTAGCGCCGGCAATTTTATTTAAGTCGTCCGTGTGAGTGAGTTTGTTTAGGTAGTTACTCAGCCCTTAGGTTATTTATTTTGGGGACACGAATACCATGAATGTCGCACTCAGGGATCCGTAGGTAAAATGTACTAGGGGAAAACTACACATGATGGCACACGAAAATTTGAAGACCCGGGACGAGTCTGTAAAAAGGGGAGGGGGTAGTGTTGTGGTTGACCAAATTCGCAAACCACCATTCAGGTCCCTTAGGTGAGATATCTCGGTAAGTATATGTGTAGTTAGGCCCAAACCCGTTGTCTAGAGGGAATAAATGTCATTCATGAGGGCTGCGACTCTTCAGGATAGCCGTTTTTCTTTTACCATCTTTATTTTGGACCAGCCGCCATTATTACCACCACCAACCACGTCTCAACAGCCATCACACAACAACCACCAACCACAACGCGGCCATCACACAACAACCACCAACCACAACGCGGCCATCACAACAACCACCAACCACAACGCCGCTTCACCACAACCGCCACGACCTTTACCGTCACAACTCGCCACCATCGCGTCACCGTCATCTCGCGCCACTCGTGGGCACCGATGCTGGACTCGTGTAGGGCGCGCACCGAGCAGCGTGTTCAAAAGCATCGCGGACTTTCCGAAGAAAAACGGATCAAAAACGACTCACGCCCACTTTTGTTCCGTCCAATCGGTGAGCGAGGGGCGATTTGGCCCCGCCTCCAGGGCGTTGGAGGGCGGTCGCTATATGCAAATTCATGGATCAAAAAGCATTCACGCCCACTTTTCCTCGGGCCAATGGGGAGCGAGGTGAAAGGTCGGAGGCAGAGGGTCAAAGATGAAAGAGCGAAGCCACGGGGCTTATAAAAACGACTGCGTTCGTCAGAAGAGCGCAGTTCGCAGTTGGCAGTTCGCAGTTGGGAGTTCGCAGTTGGGAGTTCGCGGAGTCGGAGTGAAGAGGACGGAGCTGTGGAGAGGCGGCGGTGGCGAAGGCGGTTGAGGGGGTTCTCGCGTCGGATTCGGGGAACTGCGGAGGGAGAGGCCGGCGGCGCGACTGAGGTCGTGGTGGAGACGCTCGTCGCGGGACCCGAGATTTTGTGAAATCCTCCTTTCCCCGAGCATCAGCAACCCCCTCCTGTTTCCCCCCGCGCTGAGATAGTGCGACAAAGGGGGCCCCCTTCCCACCCCCTACCAGACACTGTCCGCGAGGCCCGCGGAGTTGAGGCACCACCGCCGCTCCGCGTCTCATCATCAGACGGGTAGGCCCGACACGGTCTCGGCCCCAGGCCCGCCTACCCCCTCATCCTGCAGGGTGGTTCTCTTTTCTTTTGCTTTGGGAATATGTGTTGTCGGCGCCGTCTGTGAAGTAAAATTGTATAAGTGTTGCCGAGTGCCCGGTAGTCGGATAGATCTGCATTGTTGCATTTGCTTTTTGTCTTCTTCTTTTACATGTGCTTTTGGTGGAATTGTATATGTGTGCTTTCCGTTCATCGCGAAATAAATGTGCTTATTGTTGAACTGTTTTCCCGCTTCGCTTCGTCATTTCTTTCATTGAATCCCCATCTTGCTTCACGTAAAGGGTTGGTCGTGGGCAAAGACGCCCGATAATTAATCGAACCGTCGAGTCCGACGAATAACACCGCTCGGTTATCCCGATAGTACGGAACGGGTCGCTTAAGTGGCCCGTGTCCGAAGTCGACCTGCGGCGAGGTGCGATCACCCGGTCAACCCTCCGTGTGGGTACTTAGGTCGGTCGAATTTGGCGAGCAACCCTATCCCACGCGGGGGCCGATTGGCTCGATCGCGGTGAGACCGAAAGGTCCACCCGTGACTGGTTCCCGGCGTTAGTCCGAGAGGGTCACGACTGGATTGTCCGTCCGGTGGGCGACGTGCCGCGATTCGAGTTACGTGGCCGTTCGCACACCGGCGGGCGCGAATCCGCAACAATATATATGTATTAATATATGTATATATACGTATTAATATATGTTTATGTATACATATACACTGATGAGCCAAAACGTAATGACCACGTGCCTAATATCCTGTTGGTCCTCCGTGTGCCGCCAAAACAGCACCGAACCGCCGAGGCATGAACCTGAAGGTGTCTTGTAGTATCTGGCACCAAAACATCAGCAGCAGATCCTTCAAGTCCTGTCAGTTGCGAGGTGGAGCCATCGTCTCATCCTTGCTTTCTTTGGTCTTGGTGATGCCGGACTTTTCCACTGACGACTCTGCCGTTTGGTCTCGTGATCGCATTCGAATATCCACGATTCATCGCCATTAATGACTCCCGAGCAGGTCTGGATCGTCCTCGAGGCGCTCGATAATGTCTTGACAGACAGTGACTCTTTGCTGTTTCTGGTCCTCAGACAACAGCTTGGGGACCATCTTTGCACACACCTTGCACATTTCGAGATTTTCAGTGATGATGCTCCAGACAGTGTCCTTGTTGATGGAAAGTTCCTCAGCAATCATCTGCACCGTGAATCGACGATCAGCGTGCACCATTTGCTTCACACGCTCCATGTTGTCCGCCGTTCTGCTCGTTGAAGGTCTTCCAGACCGTGGATCGTCTTCAACCATCTCCCGTCTCTCTTTGAACCTCTTGTGCCATTCAAATGCACGTGCACGTGAAATCGTTTCTTCCCCGAAGACTTGCTGCGGCATTGCGAAGGATTCGGAAGGTGTTTTGCCAAGCTTGGCAAGAAACTTCAGATTGGCTCTCTGCTCACGACTCACAGCGTGACGACTCAGACAAGACAACGTGTGAAGCACGACCTGTAAAAATTCAAACAATGAATGCAGTCAACCATCACCAATCATATATATTGCTGGAATGTTGTGAAAGACTGTGACGCAACCCATTAATTCAAGTTGTGTAAGTGGATCATACAGCAGGCTGAGTCCCGTTACTTTTTAGACGGACCTCGTGTATAAACACACACATATATATATATATATATATATATATATATATATATATATATATATATATATATATATATATATATATATATATATATATATATATATATATATATATATATATATATATATATATATAGATATGTTACAAATTTGGAATTCGATCGCACACACCATTCAGGTTCCTTTAGCTCAGATATGTCAATAAGAGTATGTTCTATAGATAGGTCACCTTCCATTGTTTAATGCGCAGAAATCGATTAAGTGCGCTGTGATTTAATTTAATAGTTCGGGAGCAATCACAACACAAAGGAAGACACCCTCCCCCTCTTCTGCGAAGAGGAAGAAGAGCCCTCCCATCCTAAATAACGGGACGTAAACAACTCCCTCCCACCCGTGGTTGAGCGGGGGATGGAGCACGAGGGCATAAGTCACGCCGGGAGCGGGGGAGGGGCCGATAGGAATAAAAAATGGACACTCTGCTTGGCGCGAGGTTGATTCTGGGGTCTTGTTGGGGGGTTCTTGGTTCTTGTTGGAGAGTTGTTCATCGGAGGAGTTGGTTCAGGTTGTCGCGGTTCTTCTTCTGCCTGGTGGCCGAGGAGTGTCGGCCTGGTTCAAGGGTGCTAGAGCTGGTTCGAGCCTGTTGCTCTGCTTCGTGGCCTGATTTGGCTGGCTCTTCTTTGCTCGTGGAGCTCTTTGTTCTCCGGCTCGGTTCCCAGCTTGGTGCAACTCCTTGGCCTCATCTTGGAGGTGGTTCTTCGAGATAGCGATGCATCGACGGGAAGGATCGGCGCCTCGTCTCACCAGCACGCGTTTGGAAGCACGAGAGGATTCGCTGGAGCTCGGGAAGGATCGCGGCTCACGGCGATTGGATCCAGCTTGCTCTCGCTGGAGCCCGGGTCCGAACAGCTTGAAAAAAAAAAAAAAAAAAAAATATATATATATATATATATATACCCAACAACAACAACAACAACAACAACACGCTCACCTTCTCCCCATTCTGCTACTTCTTCTTCCTCTTAACTTCCTCCTCGTCTTCCTCGATTTCTTTTTTTTTTTTTTACATTTCCATGACCTAATCTGTTGAACTCTCTCATACATTAATATTAACAACAAAAACGATCTTATGATGCTTCATCTTCCTCTCTCACACATGTGGTACTCTTTACTGTTTCACAATGCACTACTCTTCTGCTATTTCAACAGACTGCTTTCATTTCGACCTCTCCTTCTTTCCTTGCCTAAAAAATCCAACTATTACAGCGCTTCTTCTCTCCATGCTCTGAATTCGCCTTCATTGCATCCATCAAGAATTGTGTTAAATCGCATCTCTGACCTAAAACTTTTAAAAACCACAGTTTGCCATGGATGCTCGCTTTCCATCAACCATTCTTTTTTCCAACTTCAGTGCCAACTCACCCCCCTCACCCCTCACTCTCTCACTCTCAAAGCAACCATCCCACTCTTCTCCTCCAAGCCTCCCTCTCACCTCTTTCAAAAATTCCCCCCTCACCTTTCTCCCACCTTTCATCCCCCTCACTCTTCCTTCTCTAAGTTGCCCCCCTCTCATCCACCAACCTACCTCCCTCCACTGCCCTCTCACCTCCATCTCTTCACTCCACCTCCTCAAATACTCAACTGCCATCTTCCTTGTCTCTTGTCCCCCCTCTCTCCCAGCACCACAGAGCCTTTTCTCCTCCTCATTCGGCCCCCTCCCCTCGCTATTCTGCAATACCCACACTCCTTCAGCAACCCTCCTTACCTCCCCCCTCGTCCCTCGTCCTACCCTCCCCGCCCCCTCCACCTCCTGCACCCAAAGCCTCCTCCCCTACCTCTTCATTAAAAGTGTGGACCTCAAATATCCGGGGCCTTCGCTCAAACCTTTCAGATCTTTCCATGCAGGTTGCCACTGACAAACCAGACATTATCTGCCTAACAGAAACTTTCCTCTCCCAAGGCGTGTCTGACTCCCAAGTATCTCTCCCTGGTTGCTCCGTCCTCCGGTATGACAGACCTGAGCCTCGTCCTGGTGGAGGTGTTGCTCTCTTCATCAAAGACTCTATTCCTCACTCTCCCTGCACTGCTCTCACTCCCCCACACCCCAGGAATACCTCTGGCTTCGGCTTCCCCTCCACTCCCCACCTCATGTTTATATGTGTACTGTACCGTCCACCGAACAGTGATGACTCCATCTACACCTCACTCTCCGAAAACATGGACCATCTTCTATCTTCTCATCCAAACTCTCTCTTCCTCTTATGTGGCGACTTCAATTGTCATCACGCCAGTTGGCTAGGTGTGGGTACCTCTCTCACCTGCCATGGGACATCAGCAAAAGCTTTCTGTGACTCATTGGGACTGACTCAATCGGTCAACTTCCCGACCCGGATCTCAACCAATGGTACTCCATCTCTTCTGGATCTGATTTTGACAAATTTCCCTGACAATATCTGCTGCTCTTCCTTCGCTCCAATTGGTTCTTCTGACCACGTCCTTGTTAAAGTGGACATCTCTCTGGCTGTTATCAGAGAACCACCTCACCGCCGTCGAGTCTGGCATTTCACTCAAGCCGACTGGCAGGGTCTCGAGCAGCCATCAAACTTACAGACTGGTCTCCTATCACTACTTTCTCAACCATCACCTCATCCTGGCAATTTTTCTAAAGAAACTTGCTCTCCCTCATTCACAGATTTATCCCCTCTCGTGTTCAGTTGTCTTACCCTTCCTCCCGCCCTTGGTTTACTGAAGCTTGTGGCGAGGCAGTTGTCCTGAAACAACTTGCCTTTGCCTCATGGAAAGCAAACCCAACTGAGGGCAATCTCAGTTCTTTCCACAAAGCTCGGAACAAGTGTGTATCTACCCTCAGGAGAGCCAGAAAACAACATATTTCTCATCTCAAGTCTGAACTCTCAAACCTCTCTCCCTCCTCAAAATCTGGTGGCGTTTAATCAAATCTGTTTCTGGTGTATGTTCCCCCTCCATCCCCTCCCTTACCTCAAATGGCCGCACTGCTGATTCCACATGTGATAAAGTTGAATGTCTAAACTCGGTGTTTGCAGCTAAATCTTGTGTCCCAAACCCATCACTATCTCTACCCACTTTACCCAGTCGCACCCAACTGTCCCTGGACTCTGTATCCTTTTCTCCTGACAAGGTGGAGAGCTTGCTTTCAAACCTCGAGTCAGATTCTGCAAGCGGGCCGGACGGCATCAGCCCACGTGTCCTCAAAGCCTGCTCTTCTGCTCTTGCTCACCCTCTCTCTGTTCTATTCACCCTCTCATTTTCCCAAGGTCATCTGCCATCTGCTTGGAAATCTGCTAACATCACTGCCCTGCATAAAAAAGGTGCAAAAACAGATCCCTGTAACTATAGACCAATCAGCCTTCTCCCAATCATCAGCAAGGTTATGGAATCCATCATCGCTTCAGACATGAAATCCTTCCTCTTCTCCAATGGCTTGATTTCCAATCATCAATTTGGTTTCAGACCAGGTCACTCTACCCTGGATATGCTGCTACTGCTCTCCCATCATTGGATGGAGGTCCTCAATGCCAGACAGGAAATCCGAGCCGTATCCCTGGACATATCACGTGCTTTTGACACAGTCTGGCACCCTGCCCTACTCACCAAACTCTCTTCCCATGGTATTCAAGGCCATCTCCACTCATGGCTGCGCAGACTTCCTCTCCTGTCGCAGTCAACGTGTGGCCCTAAATGGAGTTCTTTCATCCCCTCTTCCTGTGCAGGCTGGAGTTCCTCAAGGTAGCGTTCTGGGCCCTGTTCTTTTTCTGGTTTTCATCAATGATCTCTCGGACTCTCTGGAAAATCCTCTATTTCTCTTTGCCGATGACTCCACCCTCTGCCGTACCATCTGTCATCCCTCAGACCGGCAAGCAGCAAGCTTCTTCGCTCACTGCAGATCTGGATAAAATCACAAACTGGTCCAACACGTGGAACATGTCTTTCAATCCAGACAAATCTCACACTCTCACTATGTCTCTTGAAAAGGACCGTTTACAAAACCCCCATCCACTTTCTCAACAATCCTCTGGAAGAAGTCTTTTCTTTCAAGCTTCTGGGTCTCACTATCTGCCATGACCTTTCCTGGGAAAGTCACATTTCCAACCTTGCCTCAAAGCCAGTCGCCGACTGGGAATCCTCCGTCGTGCAAAGTCCTTCCTCGGCCCTCTTGAGCTCCTGACCACTTACAAAGCTTTTGTCCGTAGCCTGATGGAGTACTGCTCTCCCCTCTGGGCTGGTGCTCCTGCCTCCCACCTTTCTCGACTTCACGCTGTCGAAACCAGGGCTTTTAAGATCATTGGCATCTCCCGCAATGAAGCTGAGTCTTTGGGCCTCTCACTCAATCACCGCAGGTTGGTCGGTGGTCTTTCTGTCTTCTACCGACTCCTCTCCAGCCTTGCCCCCCTGCTCTCTCTGTGATTTGTCCCAACCACATTTCCACAGGGCGCTCAAGGTCCGCCAACAACCCCCTTCTGGTAAAACTACCAAAATCACGAATCACTGCTCATCTTCACTCTTTCATTCCTCTTTTTTCCCGCCTTTGGAATTCCCTCACTCTATTCTTTCCCATTCTTCCCTCCAGGCTTTCAAAACAGCTGTTCACCACCACCTCTTATCTTCCCCCCTCCAAATCCTCGATCTTTTCTACCCCCGATAATCCACCCAAGCCCACTTCCTTCAATTCTCCTGCTTTCCTTCCTGAAAGTCCCTTTAATGTCCATCTTCCCCTCGCCATGTTCCCCGTCCCATCCCCATCCCTCTCCCTTCCACAGTTCACCTGTGTCTGTTCCCCAATGTTTTGTCCCTTCCACTCCCGCCCCTCTTGTCTCATGCCTCCTTGCTGTGAGTTGTGTGTTCGCTCTCATACGAGCCTCGACCAAGGTATACAAAAAAAAAAAAAAAAAAAAAAAAAAAAAAGACCACACGAGGTGGAGAGGTTCGAGATGGGTTCTGGGTTTCAGCTCATTTGTCCTCTGAGTTGAAGTCCTTATTAAAGGCATCAGCCACCATTTCGTGTGTGTGTGTGTGTGTGTGTGTGTGTGTGTGTGTGTGTGTGTGTGTGTGTGTGTGTGTGTGTGTGTGTGTGTGTGTGTGTGTGTGTGTGTGTGTGTGTGTGTGTGTGTGTGTGTGTGTCCGTGGGCCTCTCTAACAAGAGAGAAACTGTTAAGTGCTTTGTGTGCTGTAAATGATTGCATTGCATTTCGTATAGTCTGTATAGTTCTGCTCTTACGTGCTTCCCTAGTTCCCCATTATTATTAATAAATACCCCAATTGTTAAATGTTTTCAGCTCGTCACGTCGATTCTTTCATTGACTGAGCATTCCGTGTGATGGTCGTTCGAAAGCCGTTGATTTGCCGTAAAAGGGGGACATTCGGACCAACAGTTGTCTGCGATTAAGCCGCTCGGAATAGCGTACGGGACAGGCTCGCTTAAGCGGCTTGTTTCGTACGAGTTCCGTCGAGGGTGTGGAGTCTCGGTGGATCGTCACGTGGTCTCTAGGTATTTTGAAGAATTGGCAAATAATCCTGTACCACGTGGTGGAAAAAATTGGCCCTTCACGGTTCTTGCACAAGGACCCGTCGGCTTCGGAGTTATCCGGGCGGCGATCTATATTCTGGGCGATCGGTCGGGCCGACTCGACTTGCGGCTCCGTCAGAGCGGTCGGCTCGCGGCCGACGCACCGGCACAGCAGCAATATGTATGTGTGTGTGTGTGTATATATATATATATATATATATATATATATATATATATATATATATATATATATATATATATATATATATATATATATTGTTGCGGATCTGGGGTGGCGGGATTGTCACCCAATCCTTGGCGCCACCCTCACCACCACAGTCTCCGGGGTTTATAACGCCGGCCGGCTCAGCACAGGCCTCGGGTCACGTGTCTTCAATCGCGATACCAACGTAATCGTGAACCTTACCAGTCGGGGAAATAGAACCCCGGTTACAGACTGGTTTTGTCAGATGCCAAGCGTTTTCTGCCAGTCTGTAACCATTTTGGTTTTATATGCCAATCAAACGGATTGTTCCTCGACGCAACACAAATTAATCCATAGCGGCAACTTCATACGAACCAACCAGATTTATTGGGGAACACAACACAAGCAAAACATTCACGACAATGCTTTTATTATCAAATCATGGAAATCAGGTAAACCCCAATCGATGGAATGGCCTTCCCCTCTTCTCCATAACTCCCTGAAGACAGATAAACCCCACTCAGCCAGCCAAACCGCTCGTGGGCTTAGAAAGGTCTGAAGACCAAGTGACACACGCCAGTGCCGCCTGCTACTCATCTGCGCTCTACCCCAAAGTTCCTGTGAGGCTGATAGAGAAATTAAAATCCAATTTCTAAATTGGATTTCTAAAATCCAATCTAAAACTGCTCCTGGATGCAGCACCTCCAACTCCGTAAGAACCCATGCGGAGTTGTCCATTATGGTTTCTGTCCCCTCGCTCAAATTCTGTCTTGATGGCATTTCTATTTCCCCTTGCACCTCTAACCTATTTCCTATGTCACCACTCATTTCATGCTCAGGACTCCCACACACAGCAGGCTGCACACGTTCCAAGGTTATGTGTTGACATTCCACACCTTCAACCTTGCCTGCGTACTGACTAACTGCCTCGCACTCCAGGGTTACATTCTCGAATGCCAGGTGAGTACCCACATACACTTCGGCCTCGGCAGCACATACCGGTGCTGTAGTCTGGACTGTGGGCTCACAGCATTCGTTCACAGGCACTCCACACACACATTCAGGGGTCATGCATACGTGCACCCCATCGGACACAGTCTCTTCGTTAACATAAAATTCAATTTCTACCTTGCACTCATCGCCCGCACCATGTATGCATGTACCCATGTACCTGCCTCGTTCCAGAGTCACCTCGGTCCGGTCGCTTCTCTCCAGCAGGTTGCTCATCATCGGTTCGCCATACTCCTTTGGGGCTGTCAGCTCCACATGCTGGACCTGCTCAAAATGTATTTCATTCGTCAACAACCCCGTCTGCTCCCTCAATGTCTCTATCACCAGGGTTTGCTCTAATTGTGGTGTCATCTGACGAGTGATGTCAATCAAGTTCCGCACCACTAACATTCCTCCCTGTGGTGATATCACACATCCCATATTATTGTGCTGCTCTACTTCCTGGCTCCATTTTCCTTCCCATTTGAGTTGTTCTTCCTCTCTGAGCCTTTTGAGTTGTTCGTTATCTTTCCGGAGTTTTTCCATCTCCGTGTACTCCAACCTTGCTCTCTTCTTTAGTTGGTCAGTTTCAAATTTGTTTTCTTTTTGTTTTCTATCCCACTGTCTCTCTTGTTCTTCATTCTCCAATCTCATCGTTTCCTTCAATTTGTTGATTTCTTTTTCCTGTTTCATTCCTTGCTCTTTTTGTTTCTTATTCCACTGTCTCTCTTGTTCTTCATTCTCCAATCTCGTCGCTTCCTTCAATTGGCTGATTTCCCTTTCCTGTTTCATTCGTTGTTCTTTCACTATCTCCTCGTACTCCAACCTTGCTTTCTCCTTTAGTTGTTCAATCTGCCTAGTGTGGTTCCTTAACGTTTCATTATCCGCTCTCTTTCCTCTCTTAACATCCTCAGCTCGTTTTGTAATTCCGTCTCTTTGTTTTGGTGTTTCCGTAACTCAGAAGCTTTTTCCCATAATTCCTTCCTCATCTCCGCACCTCTTTTGCATGCTTCCTCCTTCATTTCGCCCATTCTCTTATTGTATTCCTCTCGTTCTTCCAGGCATTTCTCTTTTCTTTTTATCTCCTGTTCTCGGATTTCTCTTATCCGATTGCCTGCTCTTACCTCTCGCTTCAGTAGTTCCAAGTCCCAATCGTGTTCACGTTTTTCCTTTTCCAGCTTTGTTTTCCATTCTTCTTCCAAGTTCTCTCTATCCTGGGAATTACTAATTTGCTCTTCCTCTAATCTTTCGTTCAGTTCCCTCTTCTCTTGTTCCAACTTTCGGGTAAACCCTTCCTTCATTTCTCCCTGTAGTTCTTTGAACTGTCTTGACTTTTCCAACAATTCTTCCTTCCTTTGCTCCAGAGATTTCTCTCCTCTTTTTATCTTCTGTTCTCGGCTTTCTCTTATCCATTTGCCTAATCTTACCTCTTCCTTCAGTTGTTTCAATTCGAAATTGTGTTCACATTTTTTTCTTTCTAGCTTTTTTTTTCCACTCTTCCTATCCTGGGAGAAACCAATCTGCTCTTCCTCTATTCTTTTGTTCAGTTTGCTCTTCTCATATTCCAAATTATGGGTATGCAACAGCAACACCACTAAATTCTTTTTTCCACATTGTTCGTCGACTCTGTTGGCAAAGTCCTCTTTCAGCCACCGAATTCGTTCCCGCACATCCGCCAATCGTTGTGTTCCCGTACATCGGCCAATCGTTGTCCCCCCGTACACATAATTTTTCTGAAGCTCGTCTGCGTGCCGTTGTGCCTCGTCCACTTCAATTTGTACCTCCTTTATATAATTTTCATAACTCTTCACCTCTTCCAAGGCATCCCCCAATTCTGTCTGAAGCTTGCCAATGTTCACGTAGTCGCCCTTCCACGCCTGCCATGGCGCATGCCGTGACCACGTGGTTTGAACCGGTGGCTGGGAGCCTCCGCCTCGTGTTGTGCCATTTGTTGCGCTATAATTAGCCCACTCCTGCTTCGTGTCATGCCAAGTGTCATGCACCGCCATTTTGCGACTCCATCTTCTTTATAATTTGCAAGTTTTTCCTCCGATCCGCTCAAACATAAAATCAAATCAAATTTGTACCGTTTTTTTTTGTTGTTTTTTTTTCGCTTCTCGTAACCAATGTTCGGGGTGTGAAATGCACCACTGGTCCAAATATCTTGCTCCTGACTACGAGTTGTTACTGATCCACGACGAAGGGATTCTCAATCCACGCCGGACACCAATTGTTAATGGCTTCCGTGGTGTCGGGATTCGCGCTGTGTCGGCAATCACAGTCCGTCAGCAGTTTTTTTTTTTTTTAACGAATCGGGTGGGTCTATTGGCGTGACACGAAGTGTTTCAAGGTGTAACTTCATACCTGAATCAATCGGATTTATTGGGGAACATCGGGGAACACGACACAAGCAAAACATTCACGACAATGCTTTTATTATCAATCCTTAACCCGTTCTTAACTCGGGAACTACGGACTACAGGTTTTGAGGGGGTCCCGACTGAGATATGTCTTAAACAATGTGCAAACAAGACAGATAGACATACAGACAGCATGCATGCAAGACAGAGTACTTGGTGATGTCTCATGGACGAGAGGAAAGTGTAAAAAGCACTAATGCGGATGTCCATGGATTTGTAAGCGGATGTACATGGATTTGAGCTCCCAGCTCGAACTCGAACACGCCGCATGGCGAGACGGCGCTCACCTGCCTTTTCCGCACCGCATGCGGTCTCCGCGAGCTCTGACCCCACGCAAGGCCGACGGCACTAGACCTCCAGATCAACGATCGGCCTCTGCCGATCTCTCCCAAGGTCCAGCACACAAATCCAGGCCTGGCCTGTTCACCAGACAAGGCCCAAATTGAGGTGCCGGGCTCCGGCAAGCGGATCGGCAAACGTGTCGAGCGTCCGTCGTTTCCTCTCTTGCCTTCCCGCCTCGAAGCCTGACTTCTCAACTCCGTCCTCTCAGTTTCTTTCTCTGGAGAATCACCTTTTCTTTCCTTTTCCACGCTCGCCTCTCAAAGCCGGCTGCCGTCTCTCTCATGGCAGAATCACCTCCTCATAAGAGTCGATCGCCGACTCGACGTGCAGGCCGCCTCTCTTTCATTTGCTCGCTTCGAAATATGAGCCCACCTCGAGAGCGATTGTTCGCCCCAAACAGAACCCCTTTTCTTTCCAGTTTCTCTCTCGTTCGCTCGCTTCGACACCGAGCACGCCTCCCTCAGCGAAGCCGACAAACTCCTCCACTCAGTTTCACTTCCTCTTTTTGGCCACACCCTCTCAGCCGACTGGGCGGGGCCTATCGTCCGGAGAGGGGAGGAAGAAGAGGGAGCCCGCGGAACACCACCACAGTACGAACAATTAAGCATGCATCCTACACCTCCCGACACACATGTAACATCCATTTTACCAAACAACCGAGCGAAACATACATTTAATGGAGGATCTGAGATAATCCTATATTTAGTAGTCCAATCAGGGCCATTTCCGTAACAATATGTATGTATGTATGTATGTATGTGTGTATATATATATATATATATATATATATATATATATATATATATATATATATGTATATATATATACACACATGTATGTATATATATCTCTCTCTCTCTCTCTCTCTCTCTCTCTCTCTCTCTCTCTCTCTCTCTCTCTCTCTCTCTCTCTCTCTCTCTCTCTCTCTCTCTCTCTCTCTCTCTCTCTCTCTCTCTCTCTCTCTCTCTCTCTCTCTCTCTCTCTCTCTCTCTCTCTCTCTCTCTCTCTCTCTCTCTCTCTCTCTCTCTCTCTCTCTCTCTCTCTCTCTCTCTCTCT